>NC_092718.1:50203907-50338022 GCF_047496885.1 Scyliorhinus torazame | reverse complement strand
TATGCACTTGTGCATGAGCTGCAGGCTGGAGTCCTGAGTCATGTCCTGAGTGGATAATCCTTGCCAACCAATAGCCAGCTTTTGATTTATCATGGTGGGTCAAATGTGGATAGCATAATGAATTACTGCAGAATGAAGTAATCATGACTGCTGGCATGATAGTGGGCATGCAACTGCATTATAAACTGTGTGTATTTTTACACCAGCAGCACATTGAGGGAATGAAATTCCTTGTGGTTCATGAAAATGGACAAGTTCACATGAGGTCCACACAAGATAATGGGGGCGGTGGCAATGGAGACGGAATTGGCAGGGTGTTTCTTGCGGCCCAGACTTAAAGTGCCAGAAATGAGGCCCCACGAGCATCTCATCATTACTGGCTGTTTCACGTCTGATTCACCAGACTCATGCCTCATTATCTCACTACTATGAAGTGGGTGCTGCTTTTAAACGCTCTCTCAGCGCTCACTCCCAGTCAACACACAATCAGGACCGCGCGCAGACCTGTTCCTCACTTTGGGGATGCCGACCTGGCCAGGCTTCTTGATGCTTCGATGTGACACAAGGGGGCCGGAGGACCAGCAGAAGGGTCAGCAATGTCACCTGGCAGGCAGTGGCAGAGGCCATCAGTGCGGGCAGCATGACAAGGGGGTCCGCCATCCAATGTCGGAAGAAGACCAACAACCTCCACAGAACTGAAATGGTAGTTTACCACCTCTCCCCTGGCATCAGTTCTGCCTGCCACCCCACAAATTTCCCAATAACCCCCCCCCCCCCACCCCACCCACAAATCACTGGCAGATACCTCGTACACTCCCCACATCTGGGGCGAAATTCTCCGTTTATCGGCGGAAAGTCCGCCGATCGGCGCAAAAAACGGCGCAAATCCGACTTGCGTCACGTCGGAAAAATGGGACGAAAGTCTCCGGCCCAGAAATGGGCTAGCAGCGACGTAACGGGATCCGCGCTTGCGCAAATGGTTCACGCCGTGCAGCGTCATACGCGCCGCACGGCATGACGGCTCATAAGGCCGTGCTGCTCCCCCCCACCCGACCGGAACAACCCGACAGGAACACCCGACTGGATGGCTGGCAGCCGCTCAGCCCCGAGGTTCGAGTCACTGGATGTGGAGGCGCTCCTGGACGCGGTGGAGCAGAGGAGGGACACCCTGTATCCCGGGCACGGCTGCAGAGTTGCCGCACGCCACAGCCGGCGTCTGTGGAGGGAAGTGGCAGAGGCCGTCACCGCTGCGGCCCTGACAACCACGGACAGGCACCCAGTGCCACAAGAGGGTGAACGACCTCGTCAGAGCAGGCAGGGTGAGCCTCCCCATATCCCCCCTTCCCCCATATCCCCCCTCCCCCATATCCCCCCCTTCCCCCATACCCCCCCCTCCCCCCACTTCCCCATATCCCCCCTCCCCCATATCCCCCTCCCCCATAAACCCCCCCTCCCCCATATCCCCCCTCCCCCATATCTCCCATATCCCCCCTCCCCCATATCCCCCTCCCCATATCCCCCCTCCCCCATATCTCCCATATCCCCACTCCCCCCATATCCCCCACCCCCATATCCCCCCTCCCCCAATTCCCCCCTCCCCATTTCCCCCCTTCCCCAAATCCCCCCTTCCCCCATTTCCCCCTCCCCATTCCCCCCATATCCCCCTCCCCATATCCCCCCTTCCCACCATATCCCCCCCCTCCCCCATATCCCCCCTCCCCCATATCCCCCTCCCCCATATCCCCCCTCCCCCATATCCCCCTCCCCCATATCCCCCCTCCCCCATATCCCCCCATCCCCATATCCCCCCTCCCCCATATCCCCCCTTCCCCCATATCCCCAAGTGAATCCAGCCCTAACCTTAACCTCTGCAATGCACGCGCTACCGATGGCGTGCATTCATATACCTGCCATAACAGTGTTGCCTTTTACCCCTGCCACCCCCGCCCCCTCCCACAGGATAAGCGCGCACACAACTATAGGGAGCATGTGAGGACTGGAGGAGGCCCCGCTGATGAGAGGCCACTGACCGAACACGAGGAAAGGGCCCTGGAACTGGCTGGCGGACCTGAGGACGGGAGGTTGCTGATGCAGAGGTCGGGGGCGTAGTAGCAAGTGAGCCACCCGACAGCCCGTCCCCATATCCCCCCTCCCCTATATCCCCCTCCCCCCATATCACCTGATCACTGCCTGATGTCTAACCATGCATGGCTTCATAGTGTATCGCAGGACCAAACGTCGAGGCACCCATCCCCGCAGATGCAGACCCACCCGAAGGATGCCCCTCGGAGGCCACGGGAGACGGAGAGACCCGGACCCTCCAGCATGCGACGCCCGCAGGATGCCCCTCGCACACCACGGGGAGACGGAGAGACAAGGACCCTCCAGCATGCGACGCCCGCAGGATGCCCCTCGCACACCATGGGAGACGGAGAGACCCGGACCCTCCAGCATGCGACGCCCGCAGGATGCCCCTCGCAACACCATGGGAGACGGAGAGACCTGGAGCAAACAGGGAGACGACACCCCCCGTCACGTGCGGGAGCGGACCACCCAGCGACGAGGGGGGGCAGCCACAGGCCCCCGTCACATCCGAGCCAGGACACCACTACCCAGGACACCACTACCCAGGACACCACTACCCAGGACCACCACTACCCGGGACACCACTTGCCCAGGACAGCACTGCCCAGGACACCCCTACCCGGGACACCACAACCCAGGAAGACGAAATACCGGACAGTGACTCAGAGTGGATGGGTGGAGACGAACCCCCACCCAAAGTGCCATGGACTCAGAGTGGGACGAAGAGCACGACACAAACGCCAGTGCTGTCACCAACACCCTCCACCCATCGCAGAAACACTCACCTCGGATGGGCACTTTAGTGATGAGGCGTCTGGTACACTCACTGGTGCGCACAACACAGGCGTCCCCGGTACAGCAGGTGGAGGTAGGAGCAGCAGAGGGGCCGGGCGGTCGGTAGGGCAGCCCAGCCCAAGCGAACATCTGCCGCCCAGATGGATCCCGGGTTCCTGGAGTTACCACACCCACACATAGATCCGATGCAACCACCGACCCGGAGACGAGCGAAGAGGGTGACGGGCGGCTTGATGCGGCTGCAGTCGCAGGTGGAGGAGTCCACCCGCGTCCAGGAGCTGGGAGTAGTGCCGGTCATGCGTGCCACCCAGGCTGACACCGCACGGGTGGCGTCCACGGTGGAGGCAATGGGTGTGACGGTGTCAGTCATGGGGAACGGTTTGCGAGGCCTGGGGCTTTCCGTGCAGGCAGCGTCTGTGGCCCAGGATATGGCTGCCCTCTCACAGGAGGCCATGAGCCAGTGCCAGCGCCAGATGGCAGAGGCGCTCAACGCCATAGCCCAGTCTCTGCAGGCCATGGCCCAGTCTCAGCAGGCCATGGCCCAGTCTCTGCAGGCCATCGCTGAGGGCATCGGCACCAGTGGCCATGTGCAAGCCGGCGTCGCACTGTCACAGACAGGGTTTGCCAACCACCTGGGCTCCATGGCTGCAAACCTGCAGACCCCTGTCGATACCAGCACGGGCCTCCAGGACTGGCAGCGCCAGATTATCATAGAATTTACAGTGCAGAAGGAGGCCATTCGGCCCATCGGGTCTGCACCGGCTCTTGGAAAGAGCACCCAACCCAAGGTCAACACCGCCACCCTATCCCCACAACCCAGCAACCCCACCCAACACTAAGGGCAATTTTGGGCACTAAGGGCAATTTATCATGGCCAATCCACCTAACCCGCACATCTTTGGGCTGTGGGAGGAAACCGGAGCACCAGGAGGAAACCCACGCACACACGGGGAGGATGTGCAGACTCCGCACAGACAGTGACCCAAGCTGGAATCGAACCTGGGACCCTGGAGCTGTGAAGCAATTGTGCTATCCACAAGGCTACCGTGCTGCCCAGGATGTCGGGGGGGGGGGCGTCGGATGGCCAGTCCGTTCGCATCCCCCACCCATGTAGAGGCCTGGGGGCCATCGGGCACCCCGAGGGAGGAGGAGGTGGTGTGGTCCGTCCCGGCCCCCCTGTAGGGGAGGTCCCGGTACACCGCGACACCTCGGACTCCCCCCCTTCCGTCCCAGGTGCATCGGGTGGGCAACGGGCAGGATAGGCAGGCAGCTCGCCATCCCAGTCGCCCGGGCCGCAGCCTGGCCCATCTAGGCCAGGACGCCCCAGGAAATGGCCGCCAAAGGGATCCAGTGTCAGAGGGCAGGAATCACAGGAGTCCACCTCCAGTTCTGCTGTACCGTCTGGGGAACCACGTAGACGTAGTCAAAGGGCCCGTAAGGACAAACAATTAGACACTGAGTAAGTTGGCACGGGTGCAGGGCACAGATGAGTTTTAGGGGCTAGGGCACGTGCATGAACTCCTTTGATTATTAAAGTCAATGTTACACCGACAGAAGCTGCCTTTGTGCTCTGTCCAAAACGTGCGGGGGTGGCATGTACATTGAGCGCAAGTGTGTGTGTGAGGGGTGGTCTTACCTCAGCCCCAGGTGAGTCTGCCCCCTTCCCCCTGGGCCGCCATCAACATCCCCCGGGCAGAGGACGGGACCGTGCGCTGCAGTGTCACAGCCGCATGCAGGGATGGTCCGGGTGGATGGTGGTACTGTGGCCATGGGTCAGACATAGTCCAACGATGTAGAGCCAGGAGCTCACCACAGGGTGGGTTGTCATCATCCTCCATGGCCTGCAATAGACACGCGTCCACCCGCAAATGTGAGAGCCCGGCCCGTTGTGCCGCAGGTGGATCGGCAATGGGGTGGGTGGTGTGCATGTGGGTGGGGTGGGTGGGGTTGGGGAGGGGGGGTGAGGATGCTGGGTGGGTGGATGGGTGGGGGGTGTGGGTGGTCGGCTGTTGCCATGGTGTGCGGTCTGTGGCCATACTACCCGATTCCCACGCCCATCTAGTCAGTGAAGCGGGCGGCTATCAGTCTGTCCCGTGCCCGCCGGGCCAGCCGGTAATGGTGGACAGCCACCCGCCTGTGTCTAGCCCGTCTGCCCTGACCATTACACCCATCCCCCTCATCTGGGGAGGACTGTGCCTCTTCCTGCTGCTCCTCCACTCAGCCCTCCTCTGCCTGCGGCACATCGCCCCTCTGCTGGGCTATGTTGTGCAGGACGCAGCACACCACAATGATGCGGCCGACCCTATCTAACCGATACTGGAGGGCGCCCCCAGAGAGGTCCAGGCACCTGAAACGCATCTTCAGCACGCCAAAGCACCTCTCTATCACTCCCCTTGTCGCTACATGGGCATCATTGTAGCGGTTCTCCGCCTCATTGCGTGGCCTCCGTATAGGCGTCATCAGCCACCATCGCAATGGGTAGCCCCTGTCGCCCGGCAACCAGCCCCTCAGCCGGGGATGGATGACCGTGACAACACGTATGAGTCATGAACACTGCCTGGGTAACGGGCACAGACGTGCAGGATCGTCGCAGACCACCTGTATGTTCATCGAATAGGTTCCCTTCCTATTGGTGAACACGGCCCTGTTATATGCAGGTGGCCGCACGGTGACGTGCATCCCATCGATCGCGCCCTGGACCATGGGGAACCCGGCCACGGCAGAGAAGCCCACGGCCCAGGCATCTTGGCTGGCCCGGTCCACGGGGAAGCGGATGTAGCGGTGCGCCATGGCATATAGGGCATCTGTCACTGCCCGGATGCACCGATTTCTGCGATATGCCGGACAGGTCCCCACTCGGTGCCTGGAATGACCCTGTTGCATAAAGGTTCAGGGCCACCGTAACCTTGACGGACACGGGGAGAGGGTGTCCCCCGCCAGTGCCACGCGGTGACAGGTGTACCAGCAGGTGGCAGATGCGTGCCACGGTTTCCCGCCTCATCTGGAGTCTCCTCCTGCATTCCCGGTCCGTGAGGTCCTGGTATGACTGCCCGGGCCGGTACACACGGGGCGCCCTCGGGTGCCTCCGTTGCCGTGGGGCCGCGATGTCCTCCTCCCCCTCCTCGTCCTGTCGGTCAGGTGTCCCTCCAGCCTGGGCGGCTGTCGCCTGTCCCTCTGCGGCAGCCTGCGCCGCCTCTCTGGCACGCTCCTCCTCCTCCTCCTCCTCCTCCTCATCCAGGGCAACATGGACATGAGCGGCTGCCGCCACGGCGGCCAACATCGCTGGATGATCGGAAAACATGACGGCCTGGTGGGGGGGAGGGGAACGACAACATGTCATCATTGACCATATCCCCTCCTCTTCCCAGCCAGGTGGCATGGACCGCATGGGTCCAACTGTAGGAGGCTGGCACCTGTCCAGGTGGACCAACTCACTTGCCCTCGCATCCCCCTCCCCGGCACGGACCCCCCATCCCCCTCCACGGCACGGACCCCCTCCATCCCCCTCCCCGGCGCGGACCCCCCATCCCCCTCCCCGGCACGGACCCCCCCCCAACCTCCACCCCGGCACGGACCCCCCCCAACCTCCACCCCGGCACGGACCCCCCATCCCCCTCCCCGGCACAGACCCCACCATCCCCCCCCCAGGCACGGACACCCCCAACTTCCACCCCGGCACGGACCCCCCCCCAACCTCCAGCCCGGCACGGACCCCCCATCCCCCTCCCCGGCACGGACCCCCCATCCCCCTCCCCGGCACAGACCCCCCCCCCCAACCTCCACCCCAGCATGGACCCCCCTCCCCAACCTCCACCCCGGCACGGACCCCAATCCCCCTCCCCGGCACGGACCCCCCATCCCCCTCGCCGGCACAGACACCCCCCCAACCTCCACCCCGGCACGGACCCCCCCCTCAACCTCCACTCCGGCACGGACCCCCCATCCCCCTCCCCGGCACGGACCCCCCCACCAACCTCCACCCCGGCACGGACCCCCCAACCTCCACCCTGGCACGGACCCCCCCTAACCTCCGCCCCGGCACGGACCCCCAATCCCCCTCCCCGGCACGGACCCCCCATCCCCCTCCCCGGCACGGACCCCCCATCCCCGGCACGGACCCCCCCCCCAAACTCCAACCCAGCACGGACCCCCCCCAACTTCCACCCTGGCACGGACCCCCCATCCCCCTCCCCGGCACGGACCCCCCCCAACCTCCACCCCGGCACGTTCATCCCCCCAACCTCCACACCGGCACGGACCCCCCCCCAACCTCCACCCCGGCACGGACCCCACATCCCCCTCCCCGGCATGGACCCCCCATCCCCCTCCCCGGCACGGGTCCCCCCCAACCTCCACCCCGGCACGGACCCCCCATCCCCCTCCCCGGCACGGACCCCCCATCCCCCTCCCCGGCACAGACCACCCCCAACCTCCACCCCAGCATGGACCCCCCCCCAACCTCCGCCCCGGCACGGACCCCCATCCCCCTCCCCGGCACGGACCCCCCATCCCCCTCCCCGGCACAGACCCCCCCAACCTCCACCCCGGCACAGACCCCCCCCCAACCTCCACCCCGGCACAGACCCCCCCCCCAACCTCCACCCCGGCACGGACCCCCCCCCCTCAACCTCCACCCCGGCACGGACCCCCCATCCCCCTCCCCGGCACGGACCCCCCATCCCCCTCCCCGGCACGGACCCCCCATCCCCTACCCCGGCACGGAACCCCCCCAACCTCCACCCCGGCACGGACCCCCCCCCCAACCTCCACCCCGGCACGGACCCCCCATCCCCCTCCCCGGCACGGACCCCCCATCCCCTACCCCGGCACGGAACCCCCCCAACCTCCACCCCGGCACAGACCCCCCCCCAACCTCCACCACGGCACGGACCTCCCCTCCAACCTCCACCCCGGCACGGACCCCCCATCCCCCTCCCCGGCACGGACCCCCCATCCCCCTCCCCGGCACGAACCCCCCCAACTTCCACCCCGGCACGGACCCCCCATCCCCCTCCCCGGCACGGACCCCCCCCCAACCTACACCCCGGCACGGACCCCCCCCAACTTCCACCCTGGCACGGACCCCCCCCCAACCTCCACCCTGGCACGGACCCCCCATCCCCCTCCCCGGCACGGACCCCCCCCAACCTCCACCCCGGCACGACCCACCCCCAACCTCCACCCCGGCACAGACCCCCCCCCCAACCTCCACACCGGCACGGACCCCCCCAACCTCCACCCCAGCACGGACCCCCCCCAACCTCCACCCCGGCACGGACCCCCCCCCCAACCTCCACCCCGGCACGGACCCCCCCCAACCTCCACCCCGGCATGGACCCCCCATCCCCCTCCCCGGCACGGACCCCCTCCAACTCACTCCCCGGCACGGACCCCCCCCATCCCCCTCCCCGGCACGGACCCCCTCCCGGCACTCCCCCGGAGCCCAGCCTACTCTAACCACCCGCCGCACGCACACACACACAACCCGAGACACACCTCTCCTCACGCATTCAGACTGCGGCCACGCCATCGCCTGCCCAGAGCCAACCCCCCAGGCCGTCACTCACCTCCACCCTGGTCGGCGTGACCCTGGAGCACAGGGTCACGCCGATGAAAAGGAGGTTTAATTTACGTCGACGTGAACGGTCATCATGTCGACGGGACTTCGGCCCATCCGGAAGGGAGAATATCGGCAGGCCGAAAATCGGCTGCCTTGCGCAGACCCGTGACATTCTCCGACGGCAGCGGCGACATTAACGCCCCGCCGACTTTTCTCCCTTCGGAGACTTCGGCAACCGGCGGGGCGGGATTCACGGCCGCCAACGGCCATTCTCCGACCCTCTGGGGGGTCGGAGAATGACGCCCCTGATCTTCATGCTTGTTCCTCAGAACCCAATGGCACTCACAGTACATCCCATCATGTCCTGGTGCCGTGCCCACACATGCCACCTGCTCTACGCCCTCCTGACTCTTCACGTTTACGGCTCACAATGCCCTCTCTTTGTCCCCGCAGGAGAAAATATCTCATAATATGCGGGAAAGGGCCAAGACAGGAGTACCAGAGAATCGAGTCCTCACCCTCTATGAGGAATGGGCCCTGGTAATCACGGGGTTGTCTGAGGAGACAGCAATCACCAACAGCGAGGTTGGCCTGCGCTGCCGAGGTGAGGATCCACTGCCCCTTCACAGAGGTGACCTGTTGCAAGTGAGTTGTCCATGTCAGACAAAATGGTCCTTCCCTCTCACTGACCACATGTTCATTGTCTCGTAGGACCTCCATCTGATGGGGCCAGGGCATCCGGAGTTGTTCACCTCCACCACCCAAGAGAACACATCGGAAGAACGCTCTGAGGAGACCACCATCAACGCATCACAGCTTTCATTCCCACCTTCCACCAGCCCAGAGACACACACCTCATTGGGCAACATTAGTGGACAGGCTTCAGGGACACAATCTGGTGAGCACCACACTGTTGCTGATGCAGATCAGGTGGAGGCAGGAGCATCGAAAGGAGTTAGCAGTTGGAGGCCTGCTGGATCCCAGGACTCAGCTGGGTCCAAGTCAGATGCCACGCCACTGGACAAGCTTCTCCCAGCGCTGATGCAGATGATAGGTCACAACCGTGAGATTCAAGAGGGATGTCAGCGACATTCCAGTGAGTACAGAGCTGATTGGAGTAGTCCAAAGGCTACGACTGCAGGAGGTGATGCCAACAATGCGTGGCACCAAGGCCAATGCTGCTAGGGTGGCCACCACAGTGGTGCCAAAGGCATGGCCCTGTAGGGGAGAGAGGGTCACTACCTGTAGTTAGGGGGAATGGAAATGTCAAATGTTCACTATTAAATCATTTTGCACCTGACACATCTGTAGACTATGTCACGTTAACCTTCACAGCGGACCTGTGTATAGCCCCACCCCCAATCCCATTTTGCTCTGCTCCCCTCACCCCTAACCCCCCGGGCACAGTGGTTCAAGGTCAAACGCCCCTGAGGCAGATCCCGTTCAGAGGATGAGTGTGAGGACGCTGTTAGCAAGCAGAAAGACAGGAGTCAGACTTTGACATAGCGTACCTCACAGCAAGTTATCATCACTCCTCCGCCTTGTATATTGACCCACTGATAGTACCAACACAGCCCATTACCCTGGGGTGATGTTACACAGGCCTTTGGCCGATGGAACAGGAGGATAGTCGGGGGGGGGAGGTATTGGGATGTGGGCGGGGCAGGGAATGGGGGTAGGGAAATGGGGGGTTGCTAGGTTGGGGGGAAAGAAGGATTGGGGTGAGGGGTTTGGATAGGTGAGGAGGGATTAGGGGGGTGTTTAGATTGGAAACTGATTTGTGCCCGGCACAAATCTTGATTTTGGCCTTTCCCTCTATTTAACTGGCGTGCTAAGCAGTGTTAAATAGAATCCATGTTGTGTGCAGTTAATGGCATCTTGCATCAAAAGGAAGCCTACTTCTTTCCGTGCCCTGTGGCCTTTAATGCCTTTGGAGGACGTCCTCTGGAGATCCTGGAACCAGAGGGCCCCAGCCGACTTACTGGTGTCGCAGGCGTCACTGTACTACCCTGTTCTGCCCACTGCCCTCGAGATGCTGATAACGATAATGGCTCAACAAATAAAACAATTGGCATGAAATCACATGACAAACGCAGAAAATAAAAAGAAAGGAATTAAGAAAAATGGACCAGAGTTGGCCTATAGATGGTTGAATGAGTTGTCTCACTAGGCCGTTTAAAATTCTTCCCATGTGCAGTCTAATGTCTAGCAGCTTCTGATGTTAATTCATATGGGCATCATTTGGATGTGTAAAGCCTGGAATCGACTCAGCTGGCCTCATTTCATTATTTCTGCATTCTTTGAATATTTCAGCTCCCTCTGCCCATATTTGACCTGGCAAAAATGGATCTTATGCTGTTAGGGAGCACAGATTGCAGAGAAGTGCACAACCCTGCCACAACGATACGCTTACCCATGGTTCCGTTCAGCTATCCATTTGGAGCATAGAATCTATAAACTTAATAGTCAATTGGAAACCTCTAGGGTGGGATTCTCCACTTCTGAGATGAAGTGTTGATGCCAATGCAGAATTTGTGGACTTTCATGGCAACAAAACTGGTGCCACTTCCGAACCAATTCTATTACTGCGGAGGGGCTAGCTCCAGCACTGCGTGGAACACAATCGAATCCAATGAAAAATGGTGCTGGGTTTGCCATGTCCGTGATTGACACGCGGGAGGCTGACAAGCTGCAGCCGCATATACACATTACGGTCCCCACACACACCATCCCAGCCAACTAGATGCGTGCCCATACAACTGATGGGTCGGCTGGGGCCAGAGGGCACTTAGGGGGGTCCCCTGGGGGGACAGCAATACGACCCATGGCACTAAGTTCACAGTGGGCTGTTAGCAGTGTTCACAGCTGCATGATTGCCCTGCAGGCTGCGGCAATGATGTTCTATGCCCATCCACCTCCACCCCACAGCCCACCTCCGGCCATGGCCCACTACTCACCTCCGGCCCCGGCATAAAGCCCTCCCCCGGCCAGTGGCACAACTGTCAGCAAACTAGGGTGATGTTGGGCTCTTTCCGTACCTCCTCTCTCTCCCTCAGCAGCCACAATGCCGGTTTCATGATTTTTTTAAAGCACAAATGAACCGCGCCGTCGAGAACTCGGCCCATTGGAAGCAGAGAATCATGGAGGCCAGGGAGAATACCAGGTCAGGCCCCCTAATGACAAGCAAATGGTGTTTACTGTATGTGCATTCCAGAATGCATTGACGCCTCTGTCGAGGTGATCGAGAATTGCGATTTGGCGTCAAATTGGCACCCGCCGTGATTTTGGCACGGAACCGATTCTCCGCCCAATCGCATTTCCCGATTTCCACGTCAGCCAATGGAGAATCCTGCTCCTAAACTCTCCTTGATTGCATTGTTACCTTCCATCTTATATTTTCATTGGGCAGGATTTTGTGGCCCTGCCAGCAGTTGGCATCATGACGGCGAGGACAGGAACATTTGCATAGCGGCCAAAAGCCTACAGGTCACTCTCCAAATGTTCTCATTCTGCCTGTAATGATGCCCACAGCTGGGAAGACTGGGGAATCCTGTCCATTGGTTTTGCCGTGCACTGAAAGAAGAAAAAGGTTATAATAAACCATGATAGAATAAATAGATTCAATTAGATTAGAATTATTGATAGATAGAGAAGAAAGAATCACAGAGTCTGGTGGCACAGTGGTTAGCATTGCTGCCTCACAATGCCAGGGACCCGGGTTCAATTCTGATCTTGAGTGACTGTGTGACGTTTCTCCCCGTGTCTGTGTGGGTTTTCCTCCTGGTGCCCCATTTCCTTCCATAGTCCAAAGATGTGCAGGTCAAGTGGATTGACCATGATCAATTTCCACTTATAGTTAACAAAGTTGTGTTGGTTAAGAGTTTATTGAGATAGGGCGGGGGGAGTGGGCTTGAGAGGAGAGCTCTTTCAGGGCGTTGTTGCAGACTTGATGGTTCGAATGGCCACTGTCATGATATCCACATTAGCATATCATGGTGCAATCACACACACACTGATGGACAGGTAGTTGGACCAACCAACACACACACAAAATCGCAGCCAATCACCAGTGAGAGAACACGCACTATAAAACAGGGAGCACCACAGTTCCTGCTCATTCTCAGTTCCTGTGCTCAGAGCACAGAGCTCACAGCGTGCCACTCAGACATAGACCATGTGCTGAGTGCCTCACTAAGATAGTGATAGGGCTGGGTCCACAGGTTAGCTGGTGAAGCACGAACCTCAGCCAGCAGTTATTAGTTGTTATTGTTTCAGACAATAAAACAGAGTTGTACCATCTACAACTGTGTTGGATCATTTGTGTATCGGAACACCCAACGCAACAACCATCTTCTGCACTGTCGGGATTATATGAATTGTTACAGCACAGAATGCTTGTTTTGCTTGTGCGGCTTTTTAAAAGAAATTCACCGAATGTCATTCCCCCGCCTTCTCCCCATAGTGCTGCATATTCTTCCTCTTCAGGTAAGAATGCAATTCCCTCTTGAATGACTCAATTGAACCTACCTCCACCACACTCTCACGGAAAACACAGCAGCAATACTCACCAGGCGTCCTAGTCTTCCTGTCATGTCACTGCTTGACTTTTTGTTTTCACTTCTTCCCCTTGACCGGATCCACTTCAGCTTCTGAATTCCTCCTAGGTAAGTGACAAGCTGTGAGCCTCAACTTATCTCTTCCCTCCCCCCACCCCACCCCCACCCCCCCACTCACCCATCACCAAGGTCCACTCTGGCTCTTGGTTCTCTCCTCAGGCTGGGTAATGAAAACGTCCAATGTTCTGGAATAAATACAGGATTAGCTCGGGCTTCAGAATGTGTTCTACGGTAGCTTGTAATATTGGTCAAATCCTTCAGATTTTGAGACTCTGCGGCGACTATTATCAATATGGTGGCGCATTATCAGGTTGTTTATTAAAAAGGCCTTTCTCAGTAATAGTATAATCTTAAATACTAAGATATAATATTCATTGAAGCAGCATGAGTTAAGACAAGGTTTAATGGACACCTTCTCAAGGGCAATTAGGCATCTGCAATAAATGTTGTCCTAGCCAGAGACACCCACATCCTGTGAAATGAAACTTATAAAAAGGAGCCTTGGGCCTATTCCATTCCTTTTGCCTTATCTCTGGATTTTCTCCATGGGACACTTTCCAGTTTGGGAACTCAACGTGCGAGGAAACAAAGCCACGATCCCATGTCCTCGGGCATGGCATAATCAAGTGCTCACGCTGCATCATTCAACTGCTTGTATTCTGTTTAACAACTGCAACTAAACATATTGGCATGTTGTCAACCAGCTGCTGAGGTAAATGCGCAAACTGATTGTAGTTTATGTGTTGTATTGCTCGAGACTTACACAGAGTGCGTGCAAATTGCACAATTTGGAGAAAAAAACACGTTAATAATGAGGAACGTTTTTGGAGACCAGAGTCCACAGTATTTTCTGCCTGTGTCTAGGAAACAGAATGGACTTTTTGGACCTAATTTGACTGGAATGGGAGAGTTCCTGCACAGACAGGATGACGCCAAGTGAAGCCTTCCAGTAAGTGGGCATTTGGTTGGAGAAAAAAAATTGAAAAGGAACCCTGTGGGCAGCAAACCCTGGCCTAGCCCCCATCCTGGAGTAGAAGGATAGATACATTAAGGGTTAATCTGGGACTGAGTAGAGTACAGCCCACTGGTGATGTAAGAAGGCACCTGACCCAGAGCTTAGGTCAGCAATGTGGAGCTAGGTAGTCAGATGCAAGGACATGGCATAGAATCCTGTCCATACCTGCACCATCTACTGTAAATATGCACATTGCTCTGTAATCATAAAATACCTCCAGTGCATAGTGGGCAGGAAGGTGGGGCTTTGACATTGAAAAGTATTCCCCGACCTCTGTGAAGTCAGGCTTACCGGCCAGTTTCGGCTCCTTCCCTCACAATACGGGTGCAAAACCCTTCCAAAAAAGTGGGAAGATCCCATCGGGAAACCTGCCTTGTCCTCTGGGGAGAAACATGCCGGTTTTCTAATTGAGCCTGACACTTGGCTATTTTTTGGGAGAATTCCACCGACTGTCATTTATTCTCTGCCTAACAATTTTAACCCATCTGCGAAGCAGAGAAACGTACACAGTTAAATAAATATCATGTCGAGACGTACCAAATATCTAACCACAAATTTGCATAATTTCTAAATGGAAAGGAAAATGAAACAAGCACACATTTTAAATTAATTTCTAACCTTGGAGGAGCACGATTTCCCACAGAAGGCTTTCTTTCTTAAATCTTGCCGTTCAGCTTGTGTGTTTTAAATCGCGCACTTCAATATTCGACCGAACAGTGAGACGATATGAACTTTCTCCTGGCGTTTGGGAAAACAAACGTGCTTCAGCCAATTTTAAGTTTGCCAGCACCCATCAAGCTCAGATGGTCCTTTGAGTACCTCAAAGGTCAATGCTACCTCCTTAAAGGTGGATTCAACAAAACATGTAGCTTGCTTCATCTCATATAATTTTTCAAAAGGCAGAATCAAGAAACTTGTCCAGAGTGACGAGCCCTTATCTTGATGTTTGATATTCTTTTCAATACAATGGGGTACAATTTCCATTTTGGTTGCAAGTCGGATGTTGCATCAAAGGGCTTTAAGTTTCTACTGAGAGTAACCTGATTCAACATGATTAAAAATGACTTTAAAACACTACACCAAAATCATTTAGAAGGGTCATTTAGACCTGTAATGTTAACTCTGTGGGTGGGGTTCTCCGGGCCCCCAGCCGCGGATTTCTCGGCTGCGCGATGTTCACTGGTGGTGGGATTCTGTCTGCTTGCCACTTGTCAGTTGGATTTCCCATTGAAGCCACCCCACGCTGACGGGAAACCAGAAGATGGGGGTGCGCTGCCAGCAGGAAAAGAGAATCCCGATGACCGGAGAATTCCATAAGACCATAAGACATAAATAATCTTTATTGTCACAAGTAGGCTTACATTGCAATGAAGTTATTGGAAAATCCCCTAGTCGCCATATGCCGGCGCCTGTTCGGGTACACAGAGGGAGAATTCAGAATGTCCAAATTACCTAACAGCATGTCTTTCGGGGCTTGTGGGAGGAAACCGGAGCACCCGGAGGAAACCCACGCAGACACGAGGAGAACGTGCAGACTCCGCACAGACAGTGACCCAGCCGGGAATCGAACCTGGGACCCTGGTGCTGTGAAACCACAGTGATAACCACTGTGCTACCGTGCTGCCCACGGAGCAGAAATCGGCCACTCGGCCCGTCGAGTCTTCTCCGCCATTCAATCATGGTTGGTATTTTTCTCATCCCCATCCTCTTGCCTTCTCCCCATAACCCCTGATCTCCTTATTAATCAAGAACCTATCTACCTCTGTCTTAAAGACACTCAGTGATTTGGCCTCCACAGCCTTCTGCAGCAAAGGGTTCCACAGATTCACTACCCTCTGGCTTGTTTCTCTCTACAGATTCTGCCAGGCTTGCTGAGTTCATCCAGCATTTTCTGTTTCTGGTACAGAATCATTTAATACTTTCAGTGGTGTATACCAGTCGGTTTCTTTGTAAACTAGATATGTTTTGACATAAAAGTAGCCTACATACTGCTTAGCCTAGCTTACTGGTGCCTGAGTTCTTTTGGAAAATAACACAATTGGAAAAGCCATCTCAATCCCAGCTCAATGGGTGGAATCACGCAATCTTGGGATGGGGGAAGTGGGAGTGACCACTTGTAAAGTGAACTGAATCTTGTATTGGTGTAAAGAATTGCAGAATAAAAGATCAAACTTTAAGTGGTTTTGAGCGTATAAACCATTTGAAACTCAGCCCCATAATTTTTCACTTTAACTTTACTGTTCCAATTACCAGTTTGTACAGCGCAAAGCATGCTCAAATAGAAAACAGTTTCCAAGGCCCTGTGGTAAAATGCCCTAATTGCCAGCTCGATGTTTTTTGTGTAGCACAAACAAGGACAAAATGTATTGTGGATTTTGTTGGAAGCGAACAATATTTGTGTCTGACTTCATGTCAGGAATATTGCTTGCAACAACACAGGACCTAAACCAGGCCCATGAATGAAACACGTTACTGGGGTCACCTAAAGCAAGCTGAGAATCCGTGAAAAAAGAGCACAGAACAAAGTTAAACTTCCCATTTGTAATCAGGGGCACAGTTAAGCAAATGGAGCACACATTCAAAACAGGTTAATTACCAGAAAAGAAGTCGCAAAGATACATGCAGCTGAGCGTGATCTACCTCGTCCATCTGACTCTCCCCAGCGTGTCATGATATTCAAGTGAACATCACAGCACATACCCACATACATAATGATAGACAGAGCAACGGACCAATTAGCACACATAACACAACAGCCAATCACAGACAAGAGCATACACAGTACAAAACAAGAAACACAACACTTCCTGGGCAGTCCATCAGGAGACGGCACAGGGCAAGGACCTCAAAGCCAGACACTCACAGTCACCACATGCTGAGTACCAAGTTTGTTATATAAATAGTTTGAAGGAATAAAACTGCGTTGTACCAATCGCAACCGTGTTGGTTCGTCTGTACCTCAGAGCACCCAACACTTCACAGCCCTCACAGTATAACTATTGAATGACTCCTTCGCCTTCACTATCCTATCTAGTGGACCACATTAGGAGTTAAGCACTCTCCCAATAAAGAACTGTTTCACCCATCCCAAATTTACCTTTTATGAGGTCATACTTGATCCCTTTGTATTGCAAGACTGAAATTGTATTCAAGATTAACCTCTTTTATTTCACTAAACAGTTATCTCTAAATGTCCATGGGTAAGGGGGTGGGGTGGCACAGTGGCACAGGGGTTAGCACTGTTGCCTCACAGCACCAAGGTCCCAGGTTCGATTGTCAGTGGGTGACTGTGTGTGGAGTTTACACGTTCTCCCCATGTCTGCATGGGTTTCCTCCGGGTGCTCCGGTTTCCTCCCATAGTTCAAAGATGTGCAGGTGGATTTTCCATGCTAAATTGCCAAAAAGGTTAGGTGGGGTTACGGCGTTAGGAGTGGGGGATTGGGCCAAGGTGGGGTGCTCGATCGGAGTAGGGGCTGCTGCAGACTTGATGAGCTGAATGGCCTCCTTTTGCACTGTAGGGATTCCATGATTAAGTTAGTGGGCGGAATTCTCCGTTTGAGAGACAAAGGGATGAATTCTCCCTTCCGCCAGCAGAGTACCCCACCCATATGTTTCCTGGTGGATTTGCTGGGGCAGAATTGGCACTGGGGAGCTTGACAAGCTGGAGCTGCTTATAAATATTCCACTCCCCACATGCTCTCATTCCAGCCAAGAAGATGGCCCCGCAAAGAGCAGCACTAAGATTCGCAGACGGAGAGCTCGACCGGATGCTAGATGCAGTGGAGGTGAGACGGGACACCCTCTTCCCCAGGGTGGGCAGGAGACTGCTACTCGCCAATGTCAACTAGGTCTGGTCAGAGGAGGTCGAGGCAGTGAGTGATGTGAGCCTCACAAAGTGGACTGGCCTGTAGTGCCGCAAAAAGAGGCCCCTTAGGTCAGCTCGGGTGAGTCACCAGCCCTGTGTCCCTGGCATCCTTCTCATCCCTCCCCCTCCCACCTGAACACCCCCCCCACCTCCACTACCCACCCCCCCCTGCCGGAAGCCACTCAAAGCCCACCTGACCGCAACTCCCTCACATTCCACCCCAACGCATGTATTGTCCTCTTTGGCTAGGTGCCTTGCACACATGCCACCAGCTACAACCCCCCCCCTTCACCCCCCCCCCCCCCCCGCCCACCCCCACCGTGTCACTCGCCTCCATGTATCTCACGATGTCTTTTACGTGTCCCCTAGGAGAAGATGGTCGACAACAGAAAGGAGCGGAAGAAGACCGGAGGGGGAGAGCCGGATCTCAGGGCTCCCACCCCGCTGATCAGAGTGTGATGAAGCTAGCCAGGGACGGGGAGGAGAGGGCTATTTCCCAAGCGGAGGTTGGAATGGGGCAACTACATGAGCGCCAAGTGCAAAGTGATGTCCCGATAGCAAGTGAGTCACCACTCCTTCTCTTTTTTTTAAATATATTTATTAAAGTTTTTTAACACAATTTTTCACCCTTACAAACAATAACCCCCCCCCCCCCCCGCCTCGTAACAAAATAACAAGAAATCGCGCAGAGCAAGATATATACATGGTGAAAACGATATGTTACATAGCTTTGTACACTGGCTCTCTCCCGCACGTGCCAGTTTCTCCGATCCTTCATGTTTTCTCTTGCTCATCCACCCTCCCAGGCAAGCCCCCATTCCCCCCCCTCCACCCCCTCCTCACAGAATGTCCCCCCGCCCCCCGCCCCCGCCCCCGCCCCTCCCTAGGTTGCTGCTGCTGACCGACGTTCCTCTAACGCTCCGCGAGATAGTCTAGGAACGGTTGCCACCGCCTGTAGAACCCCTGCGCAGACCCTCTCAAGGCAAACTTAATCCTCTCCAGCTTTATGAACCCAGCCATGTCGTTTATCCAGGCCTCCAGGCTGGGGGGCTTCGCCTCCTTCCACATTAGCAAGATCCACCGCCGGGCTACTAGGGACGCAAAGGCCAGAATGCCGGCCTCTTTCGCCTCCTGCACTCCTGGCTCGTCCACTACTCCAAATATTGCTAGCCCCCAGCTTGGCTTGGCCCGGACTTTCACCGCCTGAGATATTGCTCCCGCCACTCCTCTCCAGAACCCCTCCAGTGCCGGGCATGACCAAAACATATGGACATGATTCGCCGGGCTGCCTGAGCACCTTCCACATCTGTCCTCTACCCCAAAGAACCTACTCAACCTCGCCCCAGCTCTGTGAACCACCTTAAATTGTATCAGGCTGAGCCTGGCACACGAGGAGGAGGAATTAACCCTACCTAGGGCATCAGCCCACAGACCTTCCTCAATCTCCTCCCCCAGCTCCTCCTCCCATTTACCCTTCAGCTCCTCTACCAGCGCTTCCCCCTCTTCTTTCATCTCCTGGTATATTGCCGACACCTTGCCTTCCCCGACCCATACACCCGAGATCTTGTGCCGGGAGCAACGGGAATTCCCTCACCTGTCGCCTCACAAATGCCCTCACCTGCATATATCTAAAAGCATTTCCCGGGGGTATCTCAAACTTCTCCTCCAGTGGCCCTAGGCTCGCAAACGTCCCGTCAATGAACAGGTCCCCCATTCTTCTAATCCCCGCCCGATGCCAGCTCTGAAACCCCCCGTCCATCCTCCCCGGGACAAACCGGTGGTTCCCCCTGATCGGGGACCACACCGAGGCTCCCATTGCACCCCTGTGCCGTCTCCACTGGCCCCAGATCCTTAGCGTTGCCGCCACCACTGGGCTTGTGGTATACTTTGACGGCGAGAACGGCAGCGGTGCTGTCACCAACGCCCCCAGGCTCGTTCCTTTACAGGACGCCATCTCCATCCTCTTCCATGCCGCCCCCTCTCCCTCCATCACCCACTTGCGGATCATCGCCACATTTGCTGCCCAGTAGTAGCTCCCTAGGTTTGGCAGCGCCAACCCTCCTCGGTCCCTACTGCGTTCCAGGAACCCTCTCCTTACCCTCGGGGTCTTATTCGCCCACACAAACTCCATAATACTCCTGCCTACTCTCTTAAAAAAAGCCTTGGTGATCACGATGGGAAGTCACTGAAACACAAAGAGAAACCTCGGAAGGACCACCATTTTGACCGACTGCACGCTACCCGCTAGTGAGAGCGGTAACATGTCCCATCTTTTGAAGTCCTCCTCCATTTGCTCCATCAACCTCGTCAGATTCAGTTTATGTAGGGCCCCCCAACTCCTGGCTATCTAGATCCCCAGGTACCGAAAGCTCCCCCCCGCCCTCCTCAGCGGTAGATCCCCTATCCCCCTTTCTTGGTCCCCCGCCTGTAATACAAAGAGCTCACTCTTCCCTACATTGAGCTTATAGCCCGAAAACTCCCCAAACTCCCTTAGAGTCTGCATGACCTCCACCATCCCCTCCATTGGATCCGCCACATACAGCAACAGGTCATCCGCAAAAAGCGACACTCGATGCTCTTCTCCCCCTCGGACCACCCCCCTCCATTTCCTAGACTCCCTCAATGATATGGCCAAGGGTTCGATCGCCAATGCAAACAACAGGGGGGACAGGGGGGACAGGCCTGCCTAGTCCCTCGGTACAGCCGAAAGTACTCCGACCTCTGCCGGTTCGTCACTACACTCGCCACCGGGGCTCTGTAAAGGAGCTTAACCCAACTGATAAACCCTCCCCCGAACCCAAACCTAGGCAGCACTTCCCAGAGGTACTCCCACTCTACTCGGTCAAAGGCCTTCTCCGCGTCCATAGCTGCCACAATCTCCGCCTCTCCCTCCTCCGATGGCATCATTATCACGTTTAAGAGCCGCCGCACATTTGTGTTTAGTTGCCTGCCCTTTACAAATCCCGTCTGGTCCTCGTGGGTCACCCCCGGGACACAGTCCTCGATCCTCGTAGCCAGCACTTTTGCTAGCAACTTAGCATCCACATTGAGGAGCGAGATCGGCCTGTACGATCCACATTGCAGTGGGTCCTTGTCCCGCTTTAGGATCAAAGAAATCATCGCCTCCGACATTGTCGGGGGCAGGGTCCCCTCTTCTCTTCTCTTCTCTTCTCTTCTCTTCTCTTGCCTCATTAAAGGTCCCCCCCCGCCCCCCCCACCCCCCCCGCCCCCCCCACCCCCCCCACCCCCCCCACCCCCCCCACCCCCCCCACCCCCTCCCGCCCCCCCACCCCCTCCCGCCCCCCCCAACCCCCAAACCCCCCCCGCCCCCCCCAACCCCCAAACCCCCCCTCCAACCCCCCCAACCCCCCCAACCCCCCCCGCCCCCCCAACTCCCCCCCCACCCCCCAACCCCCCCCCCTCCAACCCCCCCCCTCCAACACCCCCCCCAACCCCCCCCAACCCCCCCCTCCCCAACCCCCCCCAACCCCCCCCCCAACCCCCCCTCCCCAACCCCCAACCCCCCCAACCCCCCCAACCCCCCCAACCCCCAACCCAACCCAACCCCCCCCCAACCCCCAACCACCCCAACCCCCCCCAACCCAACCCAACCCCCCCCAACCCCCAACCCAACCCCCCCCCAACCCAACCCCCCCCCAACCCCCCCCCCAACCCCCAACCCAACCCCCCCCCAACCCAACCCCCCCCAACCCCCCCCCCAACCAACCCCCCCCCCCACCCAACCCCCCCCCCACCCAACCCCCCCCCCAACCCCCCCCCCACCCAACCCCCCCCCCCAACCCCCCCCCCACCCAACCCCCCCCCACAACCCCCCCCCCACAACCCCCCCCCCACAACCCCCCCCCCCACAACCCCCCCCCCCACAACCCCCCCCCCACAACCCCCCCCCCCACAACCCCCCCCCCCCACAACCCCCCCCCCACAACCCCCCCCCCCACAACCCCCCCCCCCACAACCCCCCCCCCCACAACCCCCCCCCCACAACCCCCCCCCCCACAACCCCCCCCCCACAACCCCCCCCCCACAACCCCCCCCCCACAACCCCCCCCAACACCCCCCCCAGCACCCCCCCCAACCCAAACCCCCCCCCAAACCCCCCCCCAACCCCCCCCCCCACCCCCACCCCACCCCCACCCCCCCACCCCCACCCCCACCCCCACACCCCCCCACCCCCCCCCACCCCCACCCCCCCCCCCCACCACCCCCCCCCACCCCCGCGCGGGGAAAACCCCGCGCTTTCCGAAGCCTACCCCGCCCCCTCTGGCGCAGCTCCTGTCTCTCTCTCTCCCCCAGTGGCCTTGTCTCTCTCTCCCCCAGCCCATATAACATTTCCTGCGCGTAGTTGACCCCTTATGTACAACAGCCATCACACATCAAACATCCCCCCCACCCTCACAAACCCTCAGTTTGAGTCCAACTTTTTGGTTTATATGAAGGTCCACGCCTCTTCAGGCGTTTCAAAATAATAGTGTTGATCCTTCGCGCTGGCTGCAGCATTCCGAATCGCACTCCTTTCCGGTGCAACACCGCCTTGGCCCGGTTGAAACCCGCTCTCCTCTTTGTAACCTCCGTGCTCCAGTCCGGGTATATTCGGATCTCTGCATTGTCCCACTTGCTGCTCCGCTCCTTCTTGGCCCATTTCAGGACCCTCTCTCTGTCCGTGAACCGGTAAAATCTCACCACCATCGCCCTTGGCGGCTCGTTTGCCTTGGGCCTCCTCGCCAGCACCCGGTGTGCCCCATCCAGCTCCAGCGGCCTCAAAGGGGCCTCCGCGCCCATCATCGCCCCGAGCATCGTGCTCGCGTATGCCCCGGCATCGGCCCCCTCCACTCCTTCAGGGAGACCCAGGATCGGCAGGTTCTTTCTCCTCGACCTGTTCTCCAAGTCTTCGAGTCTTCCCGCCCACCTCTTGTGCAGCGCCTCATGCTCCTCCACTCTCACCGCCAGGCCCAAGATCTCGTCCTCATTCTCACTGACTCTTTTCTGTACCTCTTGGATCTTTACCTCGTGGGCCTTCTGGGTCATCCCTAGTCCTTCAATTGCCGACAACATAGGCGCCAGCATCTCCTTGCGCAGCTCCTCGAAGCAGCGCTTGATGAACTCCTGCAGCTCCGGCCCACACTCCGCTTTGCCCCCGGCCGCCGCCATTTTGCTTTTCTTCCCTCGCTTCTCCCGCTGCTCCAGTGCTGCTTTTTTGGCCGTTTCACTTCTGGTCCGGTCCATAAAGGTTGAAGGGGGACCTCTCTCTTCCCTTCCCCACGGATTGTCTTCAAAAAAATTCCGTTGGGGCTCCTCTAACGAGCCCGAAAGTCCGTGATTGCAGGAGCTGCCGAATCATGCGGCTTACCTCCGCATAGCCGCAACCGGAAGTTCACCACTCCTTCTCA
Organism: Scyliorhinus torazame; assembly: GCF_047496885.1. Lineage (NCBI taxonomy): Eukaryota > Metazoa > Chordata > Chondrichthyes > Carcharhiniformes > Scyliorhinidae > Scyliorhinus > Scyliorhinus torazame. The sequence continues at coordinate 50,314,678 of NC_092718.1, read as the reverse complement.
AGACCTTACTATTTGTTTTGCAGGATCACCATCAGAAGAAGCGGGCCTATCTGGGCTCCACCGACCCCAGCCACAACCCCGGAGGACCAGCACAGGGAAGGCACCGATTTCTCAGCACGGCACTTACCTGCACCCTCCACCATCCCACAGATTATTACCTTGGTGGGTCATTTTAGTGAATAGTCACCTGGGAGACTCACTGGTCCATACACATGCTGCAGAACATCAGGTAGAGGTCGGAACTCCTGAGGGAAAAACACTGGCATGTGTTGTGTATTGTACTCTGGGATAACACAGGCTGCGGAGCCGGGACCTGGCGTGGTGCGTGGTCGTAGCAGAATATTGTATCGATATGGCAGCGGCCCATCCCCTCGAACACATCCAGATACTGAGCGAGAATGTCGTCAATGCCGGCCTGAAGATCCACATTGGACGATGTCGTTGTGTGAACCCACTGCACGAGTTTCAGCTGCTTGCAGGCATGCGTGATAAGTAGGGATGCCCTGTCTGACTTGACAATTTCAAAACGTAACCGTGCATGGGTGCTCCAGTTGGAGACGAGTAGATGGCACGATCCCAGTGCTGTGATGGCATTTCCGTTGTAGTCCAGGAGCCTGCAAACTGCTGGAAGGACCTTGAGGGGCTTCTTGATGCGTTTGAAATCTGTCTGTGAGAGGAGGTTGGCAGAAGCACCTGTGTCCAGCTTAAACTGGGTGGAGCAGTGGTTGACCTGCATCACCGCATGCCCTTCATCCGCAGAATCCACAGTGAGGATGGATTGAATTTGTGATTAGTTGGATGTGGCATATTCACATTTGGTAATGATGCCCACGCAGTAGGCGGAGTCCAGGCATTCTTCCTCTGGATCCGTTGTGCTGCCAGGATCAGAATCCTGTAATCGTTGTTGCACACACTGAACACGCCGTCATCGGAATAGGGAGCGTTGGCCCCTGACTGGTGGTGCAGACCTGCACAAGGCTGCATAGTGTCCAGGCTTCCCTCAGTTTAAACATGGCCTACCTCTTGCAGGGCAGTGTTTCTTTAAGTGGGCATTGCCGCAGTTCGAGCACGTCATGACGTCGGCGTCCTGACGCTCCACGCGTCGTCTCACATGCGCAGTGTGGGTGTCGGCCGCTTCGTTATCCCGTTCGCATCGCGCATGCGTTGGGCCCTGGGAAAAGCGCGCAAAATGGCCGCTTTCATCAATGCTGAGGCGCTGCATCTGGGAGATGGCCTTCACACTCTGCCTTGTGGAAGGCAAGTTTCTCATTTTCAACCGATTTGTACTGGACATAGCGATTTATGGCATGCTCATGCACTGTACATGTTTCAATCGCGTGGCAGGGTCATATGCTTGATTTTCAGTAGCTGCTCTCTCAGAGGATCAGAGTGAACTCCAAAAACGATTTGGTCTCTGATCATGGAGTCAGCAATATCACCAAAGTTGCAGGACAGCGCTAGCAGGCGGAGGTTAGTTAACAAGGAGTTGAAAGATTCATCTTTACCTTGTAGACGCCGTTTGAATATGTAGCGCTCGAAGATTTCATTGGTGTCCACTTCACAGTGACTGTCAAACTTGTCCAGGATGGTCTGAAACTTTGTCTTGTCCTGGCCTTCGGTGAAGTGAAAAGAGTTGAAGAGATCGATGGCTTGATCATCGGCTGTTGAGAGGAGAAGCGCGATCTTCCTTGCATCAGACGCACCCACGAGGTCTGAAGCTTTGATGTACAGCAGAAACTTTTGCTTGACTGTCCACCAGTTGGCACTGAGATTGCCAGAGGTCCTGAGCTGGTGAGGAGCCTGAATCATCTCAATGGTGCCGGGATACATTCGCTGGTCGTCACGGAACTGACTGAGGTAAATCACCTAGATTAAGCAGTTTCCTGGTAGCATGTTGTGTTCTGTACTCTGGGATAACACAGGCTGCAACTGGATGCAGCTTTAACCAAAGGATACTCCATACCTTGAAGTTCGTTCAATCTGATTTATTGAACCAGTAGCGCAGTTAGCACAGATCTCTATGAGTTTGGCTCTCTGCTAACCGAAGTGTGGTTACTCTGTCTGACTGAACCAGTCAGCTCTTAGCCACATGCTGGAGGTGTGATACTGTGAATACACCCTGACTCACTCTGAAGATGTTCATCAGTGGAAAGAGGCAGAGTGTGAGTGCCTCGTGCCTTTTATAGTGAGATACCACCCCTGAGTGTCCTGCCTGCTCCTTGATCATGTCCTGTTCTCTGTGTTTGTTAGCTTCCTAGTCTGCGCCTATCTGTATATCATTCTCTGCATATCATGACAGCATGGACCCCATCACTTCCCCCTCCCTGGGTGGTGACCATGGTGGAAGCCTTGGGTGAGAAAGTCACAGCCATAAGTCAAAACATCCAAAGCATGTGGCACACTGTGCGTTCGATTACAGGGAAGCCCAGTCACAGGCAGCCATGTACTCGACCCACATGGACATTGCTGCAGTGCTCTAGAGCTTGACCCCGTCATAAAGGGTCATGGCTGAGGGTGTCAAGAGAATAGGCCAGGCACTGACTGACCTGGGCCAGGCACTGAAGGACATGTCTCACTCACTGAGAGACATTTCGCAGTCCCAGTGCTCCATAGCTGAGGACAATGAGACCCAAGTTGAGACAAGAGTGGGCCTCCAGTATGGGCAGTGCCAGGTGACGGTGGAGCCTCGGGTCCTCACTCCAGCCTCACCTCATAGAACATAGAAAATAAAACGATACAGCGCAGTACAGGCCCTTCGGCCCACGATGTTGCACCGAAACAAAAGCCATCTAACCTACACTATGCCATTATCATCCATATGTTTATCCAATAAACTTTTAAATGCCCTCAATGTTGGCGAGTTCACTACCGTTGCAGGTAGGGCATTCCACGGCCTCACTACTCTTTGCGTAAAGAACCTACCTCTGACCTCTGTCCTACATCTATTACCCCTCAGTTTAAAGCTATGCCCCCTCGTGCCAGCCATTTCCATCCGCGGGAGAAGGCTCTCACTGTCCACCCTATCTAACTCCCTGATCATTTTGTATGCCTCTATTAAGTCTCCTCTTAACCTTCTTCTCTCCAACGAAAACAACCTCAAGTCCATCAGCCTTTCCTCATAAGATTTTCCCTCCATACCAGGCAACATCCTGGTAAATCTCCTCTGCACCCGCTCCAAAGCCTCCACGTCCTTCCTATAATGCGGTGACCAGAACTGTACGCAATACTCCAAATGCGGCCGTACCAGAGTTTTGTACAGCTGCAACATGACCTCCTGACTCCGGAACTCAATCCCTCTACCAATAAAGGCCAACACTCCATAGGCCTTCTTCACAAACCTATCAACCTGGGTGGCAACTTTCAGGGATCTATGTACATGGACACCTAGATCCCTCTGCTCATCCACACTTCCAAGAACTTTACCATTAGCCAAATATTCCGCATTCCTGTTATTCCTTCCAAAGTGAATCACCTCACGCTTCTCTACATTAAACTCCATTTGCCACCTCTCAGCCCAGCTCTGCAGCTTATCTATACCCCTCTGTAACCTGCTACATCCTTCCACACTGTCGACAACACCACCGACTTTAGTATCGTCTACAAATTTACTCACCCACCCTTCTGCGCCTTCCTCTAGGTCATTGATAAAAATGACAAACAGCAATGGCCCCAGAACAGATCCTTGTGGTGCGCCACTTGTAACTGAACTCCATTCTGAACATTTCCCATCAACCACCACCCTCTGTCTTCTTTCAGCGAGCCAATTTCTGATCCACATCTCTAAATCTCCCTCAATCCCTAGCCTCCGTATTTTCTGCAATAGCCTACCATGGGGAACCTTATCAAACGCTTTACTGAAATCCATATACACCACATCAACTGCTCTACCCTCGTCTACCTGTTCAGTCACCTTCTCAAAGAACTCGATAAGGTTTGTGAGGCATGACCTACCCTTCACAAAGCCATGCTGACTATCCCTGATCATATTATTCCTATCTAGATGATTATGAATCTTGTCTCTTATAATCCCCTCCAAGACTTTACCCACTACAGACGTGAGGCTCACCAGTCTATAGTTGCCGGGGTTGTCTCTGCTCCCCTTTTTGAACAAAGGGACCACATTTGCTATCCTCCAGTCCTCTGGCACTATTCCTGTAACCAATGATGACATAAAAATCAAAGCCAAAGGTCCAGCAATCTCTTCCCTGGCCTCCCAGAGAATCCTAGGATAAATCCCATCAGGCCCCGGGGACTTATCTATTTTCAGCCTGTCCGGAATTGCCAACACCTCTTCCCTACGTACCTCAATGCCATCTATTCTAATAGCCTGGGTCTCAGCATTCTCCTCCACAACAGCAGCGCCACACCTCCTCCTCTTTTGCCTCCTTCTCTGAGCTTATTAAAACACCTAAACCCCGGAACCTGCAACATCCATTCCTGTCCCTGCTCTATCCATGTCTCCGAAATGGCCACAACATCGAAGTCCCAGGTACCAACCCATGCTGCCAGTTCCCCTACCTTATTTCGTATACTCCTGGAATTGAAATAGACACACTTCAAACCATCTACCTGAACACTGGCCCCCTCCTGCGACGTCAAATCTGTGCTCCTGACCTCTATACTCTCATTCTCCCTTACCCTAAAACTACAATCCAGGTTCCCATGCCCCTGCTGCATTAGTTTAAACCCCCCCAAAGAGCACTAACAAATCTCCCCCCCAGGATATTTGTGCCCCTCAGGTTCAGATGTAGACCATCCTGTCTGTAGAGGTCCCACCTTCCCCAGAAAGAGCCCCAGTTATCCAGAAATCTGAATCCCTCCGGCCTGCACCATCCCTGTAGCCACGTGTTTAATTGCTCTCTCTCCCTATTCCTCATCTCACTATCACGTGGCACGGGCAACAACCCAGAGATAACAACTCTGTTTGTTCTAGTTCTGAGCTTCCATCCTAGCTCCCTGAAAGCCTGCCTGACATCCCTGTCCCCTTTCCTACTTATGTCGTTAGTGCCAATGTGGACCACGACTTGGGGCTGCTCCCCCTCCCCCTTAAGGACCCGGAAAACACGATCCAAGACATCACGTACCCTTGCACCTGGGAGGCAACATACCAAACGTGAGTCTCTCACGCTTCCACAAAATCTCCTATCTGTGCCCCTGACTATCGAGTCCCCAATTACTAATGCTCTGCTCCTCTCCCCCTTCCCTTCTGAGCAACAGGGACAGATTCCATTCCATGGAATAGCCCGGGAGCCATTGTGCACCGCTAGAGGGGAGGAAGCAATGAGGCCCATGCCAGTGACTCCTCAGGGAAGGTGCTGGAACACTTCAGCGCTTCTTAATCCCCCCTCACCTGACATTGACACATCTGATGGGCAAGGTGGCACCTCGTCAACTTTGATACCTGAAAGTCGTCCGGGCCCATCCAGGTCCAAGCCCTCCAGAGGACGACTGCCAAAGGCACCTCAGGTCACAGGGCCGCCTCCACGTCTAATGTACTGTCTGGAGTCACACCTAGAAGGAGCAGTAGGCCATAAGATAAGGAAGTTAGACACCAGTTAAGTTGGCACAGGTGCAGCACATAGGCTAGAGGTAAGGGTCAGAGCACAATCCTGTAATAGTCACTATTAAACACATTCCCACCAAAACTGACTGAAGAGAGAGAAAGTGAGAGAGTGAGAGTGAGGGAGAGTGTGAGAGAGAGAGAGAGAGAGCAGAAGACAGATTAGCAAGATGAGTATTCCCTTGCCCATTCAGATCCAAAAGCCGACATGGTGACCCTGGGTTGCACTTCAGCCACTCCCTCCACATGCCCCCCCCCCCCCAAGCCCACCCTCACCCATAAGCCGTCCCCCCCCCCGATATGTTGCCTTCCACACTCACCCCTTTCCCCATCAGTGGATGGTACTGGGCCTGTGATGTGGGGAGCCTCTGTCCTCACCAACTGTCCCTGGTAACATGGGTACTGCTGGCTGCCGCAACCAGTGGCTGTGATGGCCTCTGCAGTCCCTGTCCTGTCTCCCCAGGGGCTCTACAGTGGGTTCCTCATTGGGTGGGCCGTATGTTATTCCATCAGTAAGGTGGCACCTGGTTGTGTGGTGGAGAGGGACATGGTGTGCCCCAGTCACCTCCATGCTTTGAGGCTTATGTGTGGGCAGTTCATACAGATCAGTGTGTGGCAAGGACATGTGTGTTTGCTGGGAGCTTAACTACAGTGTGGTGTGGGTCTTGGGTGTGACGCATGTTGTGACAACCTGACCAGGGGAAGAATGGAAGGGAGTAGGGGCGCAGCGGGCAGGCAGGGCTTGGAGACAGCTGGTGGATCTGAGAGGTGAGCTAGCTGATAATGTGAGTGGTGAGGCCTCTCCCCTGTGAGAAGCAGTGTGCCAGGAGGGTACCAGTGGCCATGGTGCGTGTGTCCTTTGTTTGGAGTGAGCTCTGCCATTCCCCTGTGATGCGACAATCAATTCACTAGAGACGGGAGTAGAAGTAAACGGTGGCTTTAATCAACTTAGACCAGTGCCTGCCTGCGACTGGTCCAATACTGAGAACCGCCTACAGGTCGACTGCTCTTTATACCTCCCTTCAAGGGGAGGAGCCATGGGCGGAGCCCATACAGGCCCCAACATGTTCCCCTATGGATAATGCCATACAATGGCCCATACGAGGAGCCCACAAGGGCAACAGCATAACACAGATACAAATACATAGGCAACAGCAGATACAAATACCATGGTGGATTATTGGCATACTACATTCACCACATTCACCCCCTGTTAAAAAAATGAAGTCCGGCGGGGGTGACGGGTTCACAAGTTCAGCCGGTCCGACGCACGGATTGTGGGCTGTGATCGCCAAAGCTCTGGCGTTGTTGCTGGCCCGGGTGTCGAGCTCGTCCGTGCTGGATTCGGTAGTGAGGGCGCTGGTGCGCGTACAGACGTGGACTCCGGGAGCTTCATTCCTGTGGATCGGTGAAGGGGGGATGGCGGGCGGGAGGGAGCGCGAGAGCCATATAGGGGCGGTGGTGGTGGTCATGGTAGGTTGGGCGGGATATGGTGGAGGGGCGGTAGTGGTGGTGGTGGTGGAACCGGCGGGCGCCAGGTCCCAGAGGGAGACCGTATCCTGTCGGCCATCAGGGTGTTCGATATAAGCGTACTGGGGGTTGGAGTGTAGGAGCTGGACCCTCTCTACCAGAGGATCGGACTCATTGCTCCTGACGAGTTTTCTGAGTGGGACTGGCCCCGGTTCTTCAGCCAGGACGGAAGCGAGGCCCCTGAGGTGGATCTCCCAGGGAAAGCAAATAGGTGGTCATGGGGGGTCTCGTTTGTGGCCGTGCAAAGTAGGGACCTAATAGAGTGGAGCGCATCGGGGGGGACCTCCTGCCAATGAGAAACTGGGAGATTCCTGGACCGCAGGGTCAGTAGGACGGTCTACCAGACCATCGCGTTCTCCCTCTCCACCTGCCCATTTCCCCTGGGGTTATAACTGGTAGTCCTGCTCGAGGCGATGCACTTACTGAGCAGGTACTGACGCAGTTCGTCGCTCATGAACGACGATCCCCGGTCACTGTGAACATAATTGGGGAAACCAAACAGGGTGAAGACACTATGTAGGGCTTTAATGACGGTGGACGTGGTCATAATGGGGCAAGGGATTGCAAAGGGGAAGCGGGAGAGCTCATCAATAATGTTGAGGAAATATGTATTACGGTTATTGGAGGGGAGGGTCCCTTTGAAACCGATACTGAGGCGCTCAAAGGGCCGGGATGCTTTTACAAGGTGGGCCTTATCTGGTCGATAGAAGTGCGGTTTACACTCTGCACAGATCTGGCAGTCCCTGTTCATAGCACTGGTCTCCTCGGCGGAGTAGGGCAACTTGGGGCTTTGATATAGTGGATGAGCCGGGTGACTCCCGGGTGGCAGAGGTCATCGTGGATAGCCCGTAGTCGGTCATCTTGCGCACTGGCGCATGTGCCGCGGGACAGGGCATCTGGGGGCTCGTTGAGCTTCCCAGGACGATATACTATATCGTAATTATAGGTGGAGAGTTCGATCCTCCACCTCAAGATCTTACCGTTCTTGATTTTGCCCCGCTGCGTATTATCGAACATGAAGGCTACCGATCGTCGGTTGGTGACGAGGGTAAACCTCCTACCAGCGAGGTAGTGCCTCCAGTGCTGTACAGCTTCCACGATGGCTTGGGCCTCTTTTTCGACTGAGGAGTGCCGAATTTCAGAGGTGATGAGGGTGCAGGAAAAGAACGCTACCGGTCTGCCTGCTTGGTTTTTACATTTTTTTACATATTTTACATATTTTCAACAAACCCCCCCCCGCACCCCCCTCCCCCCGCTTACAGAAAAAAGAAAAACAAAGAACACATAAATAAACATCTCACAACTACATCACAAATTCCCCCAATATACAAACCCCCCATTAAGCAGTAATAAACACAGTAGTAAACACAAAGTACAGGCTTCCACGCTTGGGGGCCTCGCATCTTTCCACTGTAGCAGAATCCTCCGCCGGGCTACCAGGGACGCAAAGGCCAGAATACCGGCCTCTTTCACCTCGCGGCTCATCTGATACCCCAAATAGTGCTAACCCCCAGCTCGGCTTAACCCGGGTGTTCACCACTTTAGAAACCGTCCTCGCAACGCCTCTCCAGCACCCATCCAGCGCCGGGCACGCCCAGAACATATGGGTGTGATTTGCTGGGCTCCCCGAGCACCTCACACACCTGCCTTCCACCCCAAAGATCCTGCTCAGCCTCACCCCTGTCATATGCGCTCTGTGAAGAACCTTAAATTGTATCAGGCTAAGCCTGACGCAAGAGGAGGAAGAATTAACCCTACCTAGGGCGTCCGCCCACATACCCTCATCTATCTCCTCCCCAAGCTCCTCCTCCCATTTACCCTTTGGCTCCTCCACCAAGGTCTCCTCCTCCTCCTGCATCTCCTGGTAGATCGCCGAGACCTTGCCTTCTCCAACCCACACACCCAAGAGCACCCTATCCTGGATCCTACATGCTGGAAGCAGCGGGAACTCCCTCACCTGCCGTCTTACAAACACCCTTACCTGCATGTACCTGAAGGCATTTCCGGGGGATGCCTGAATTTTCCCTCCAGCACCCCAAGGCTCGCAAATGTCCCATCTATAAACAGGTCCCCCACCCTTCTAATCCCTGCCCTGTGCCAGCTCAGGAACCCTCCATCCATTCTCCCCGGACGAACCGATGGTTGTCTCGAATCGGGGACAAAACCAAAGCCTCTACCTCACCCCTCTGGCGTATCCACTGCCCCCAAATTTTCAAAGTCGCCATCACCACTGGACTGGTGGTGTACCTTGTCGGCGGGAGCGGCAGCGTTGCTGTCACCAGCGCTTTCAGACTCGTGCCAACACAGGACGCCATCTCCAGCCTCTTCCACGTTGCACCCTCCCCCTCCATTACCCACTTGCGTATCATCGCCACGTTGGCAGCCCAGTAATACCCACACAGATTCGGTAATGCTAACCCTCCTCTGTCCATACTCCGCTCCAGAAACACCCTTCTCACCCTCGGGGTCTTTTTCGCCCACACAAATCCCATGATGTTCCTGCTGACCTGCTTAAAAAGGCCTTAGGGATCAGGATGGGGAGGCGCTGGAATACAAAAAGGAACCTCGGGAGCACCGTCATTTTCACCGACTGCACCCTACCCACCAAGGAGAGAAGCAGCATATCCCACCTTTTAAACTCCTCCTCCATCTGCTGCACCAGTCATGTCAAGTTGAGCTTCTGTAGGGCCCCCCAGCTCCTGGCCACCTGGATCCCCAGGTAGCGAAAACTCCTTTCCGCCCTCTTCAATGGAAGCTCGTCTATTCCCCTTCCCTGGTCCCCTGGGTGTACCACGAAGAGCTCACTCTTCCTCACGTTGAGCTGATACCCGGAAACGTCCCCAAACTTCCTGAGGATCTGCATCACCTCTGGCATCCCCCCCACCACTGGGTCCGCCACATACAGTAACAGGTCATCGGCATACAACGATACCCGGTGTTCCTCCACTCCCCGGACCAGCCCCCTCCAGTTCCTGGACTCCCTTAAAGCCATAGCCAAAGGCTCAATTGCAAATAGCAATGGGGATGGGGGGCACTCCTGCCTCGTCCCCCGGTGCAGCCAAAAGTATTCCGACCTCCTTTGATACGTGGCCACACTCGCCACCGGGGCTTCGTAAAGAAGCCTAACCCAACTAATGAACCCCTCCCCAAACCCAAACCTCCTCAATACTTCCCAAAGGTACCCCCATTCCACTCTATCGAAGGCCTTCTCCGCGTCCATCGCCGCCACTATCTCCGCTTCCCCCTCCACTGCAGGCATCATGATTATGTTAAGGAGCCTCCGCACATTGGTATTCAGCTGCCTTCCCTTCACAAAACCCGTCTGCTCCTCGTGAATCACCCCCGGGACACAGTCCTCAATTCTGGTAGCCAACACCTTCGCTAACAGCTTCACGTCCACGTTGAGGAGCGAGATTGGCCGATACGACCCACACTGTAATGGATCCATGGCCCGCTTCAAGATCAGCGAGATCAGCGCCCTGGACATCGTCGGGGGTAGGGCCCCCCCTCCCTCACCTCATTGAAAGTTCTCTGGTAGAGGGCCCAGCAGGTCCATGTACTTCCGGTAAAATTCCACCGGGGACCAATCTGGCCCTGGTACTTTCCCCGCCTGCATACTCCCCAGCCCCTTAGTCAGCTCCTCCAGCCCTACCGGTGCCCCAAGCCCAGCCACCTGCTCCTCCTCCTCCTTCGGGAACTTCAGCCGATCCAAAAATCAACGCATCCACCCCCCCCCCCCCCCCCGCCCCCGTCCTCTGTTGGGGGCTCAGACCTATACAGCCCCTCATAAAAGTCTCTAAATACAGGTCGAACTCGGCCTGGAGGTTTCGTCGCTCCTTGAGTAGTCCCACCTCGGGGACCTCTGCATACCTCCTATCCACCCTTAAAATCTCCCCCACCAATCTCTCCCTCTCCTTGTGGGCCCTAGTGGAGATTAGCTCTCCCCTAAACACCGCTTTCAGCGCCTCCCAGACTACCCCCACCTGCACCTCCCCATTATCGTTAGCCTCTAGATAGCCTTCAATGCACCCCCGGATCCACCCGCTCACCTCCTCATCCGCCAACAAGCCCACATCCAGGCGCCACAGCGGGCGCTGGTCCCTCTCCTCCCCTAGCTCCAGCTCCACCCAATGCGGGGCATGGTCTGAGATGGCTATGGCCGAATACTCGGTGTCCTCCACCCTCGGGATTAGTGCCCTGCTCATAACAAAGAAGTCTATCCGGGAGTAGGCTTTATGAACGTGGGGAAAAAAAGAAAATTCCCTGGCACCCGGCCTGAAAAACCTCCATGGGTCCACTCCTCCCATCTGGTCCATAAACCCCCTCAGCACCTTGGCCGCCGCTGGCCTCTTACCCGTCCTGGACCTGGAGCGGTCCAATGCTGGATCCAGTCCTGTGTTAAAGTCCCCCCCTATTATCAAGCTCCCTGCCTCCAGGTCCGGACTCTGGCCCAACATGCGCCGCATAAATCTGGCATCGTCCCAATTCGGGGCATATACATTCACTAATACCACCCGCACCCCCTGCAGCTTACCACTCACCATCACATACCTACCTCCATTGTCTGCTACGATGTTCAGCGCCTCAAACGACGCCCGCTTCCCCACCAAAATCGCCACCCCTCGATTCTTTGCGTCCAACCCAGAGTGGAAAACCTGCCCTACCCACCCCTTTCTCAGCCTAACCTGACCTGCCACCCTCAAATGCGTCTCCTGGAGCATAACCACATCTGCCTTCAGTCCTTTCAGGTGCGCGAACACATGGGTCCTCTTGACCGGCCAGTTGAGGCCTCTCACATTCCAAGTTATAAGCCGAATCAGGGGTCTTCCCGCCCTCCCCTGCCGATAAGCCATCCCCTTTTCTAGGCCAGCCACGTGCCCGCGCCTCCAGCCCTCTCCATTCCCCCCAGCGGCAGACCCCCGCCCCGACTCTCTCTCCAAGCTCCAGCTCTTCTTTGGCCAATGCAGCAGCAACACAGTTCCCACCTCCCCCCTCCCCCCTCCCCCAGCTAGCTGCGTTGCTGCCCCCATCGCACTCCCGTAAATCAGCTGACTCCTGCTGACCCCGGCCACTCCCGCCACTCCATCGACCCCCCAGTGTGGTAGTCTCCCCCCCCCCCTCCTGTCCATCAGCGGGTGCTCCTCTCCAACACTGCCCTTCCCCCCTGGCCCCGCCCCCTTCCTTCCCTAGCGCGGAAAAAAGCCCGCACTTTCCATCAAACCAGCCCCGCCCACTCTGGCGCAGCTCCCTTTTGTAGCCTAATCCCAGCTCCCCCACCTTGGTCCTCCCATCTCCCCTCCCCCCCAATGGGGCCCCGCCTTTCCAACCACCGACGCCCACACTCTCACAAAACCCCCACTTCGAACCATTTCACCCTACCCCACCCAGCACCCAAGGAAACAGTACAGAACAGAACAGAACATCCCCCAACATCCCCCAAAGTACAGTAACCCCCCCGCGACATTCCCTCACAACCGACCCTCAGTCCGTGTCCACCTTTTCGGCCTGGATAAAGGTCCACGCCTCCTCCGGTGTCTCAAAGTAATGGTGCCGGTCCTTAAACGTGACGCACAGTCGCGCCGGCTGCAGCATCCCAAATTTCACCCCCTTCTGATGCAAAACCGCCTTAGCCCGATTGTACCCGGCCCTCTTCTTGGCCACCTCCGCGCTCCAGTCCTGGTATATATGGACCTCTGCGTTCTCCCACCTGCTGCTCCGCTCCTTTTTTGCCCATCTTAGGACACACTCCCTGTCCACCAAGCGATGGAACCGCACCAATACCGCCCACGGTGGCTCGTTAGACTTGGGACTCTCGCCAGGACTCGGTGGGCCCCATCCAGCTCCAGGGACCTCGGGAAGACACCCGCGCCCATCAATGTGTTCAGCATCGTGACCACGTGTGCTCCAGCATCCGACCCCTCCACTCCCTCCGGGAGACCCAGAATCCGCAGGTTCTTCCTCCTCGACCGATTCTTCATGTCCTCAAACTTCTCCTGCCATTTCTTATGCAGCGCCTCGTGTGCCTCTCCCTTCACCGCCAGGCCCAATATCTCATCCTCATTCTCCGAGGCCTTCTGCCGCACCTCCAGGATCGCCGGCCCTTGGGCCTTCTGGGTCTCGACCAGCTTGTCGATCGAAGCCTTTATCGGCTCCAGCAGCTCTGCTTTCAATTCCGTGAAGTAGCGCTTGAGATACTCCTGCTGCTCTTGCGACCACTGCGCCCACGCTGCCTGGTCGCCACCCGCCACCATCTTGGTTTTCCTCCCTCGCACTTTTCGCTGCACCAAAATCACTTTTTTCACCACTCCACTCCTGGTCCCATCCATACAGTGCCGGGGAAATCATACTGTCACCTTCCCCCACTGGGAACCGTCGAACAAATGCCGCTGGGACCCGTAAAAAGAGCCCAAAAGTCAGTTTCTGGCGGGAGCTGCCGAATGTGCGACTTAGCTCAGCATAGTCGCAACCGGAAGTCCGTCTGCCTGAGGGTAGCGGCGAGAGCGACCTCTGATGCGTCGCTCTCCACCTGAAAGGGGTCGGACTAGTCCACCGCGCGCATCGCGGCTCTGGCGATGTCCGCCTTGATGCAGCTGAAGGCCTGGCGGGCCTCAGTCGCCAGTGGGACGATGGTGGCCTTGATTAGTGGGCGGGCTTTGTCCGCATAGTTGGGGACCCACTGGGCATAATATGAAAAGAACCCGAGGCACCTCTTCAGGGCTTTGGGGCAGTGGGGGAGGGGGAGTTGCAGGAGGGGGCACATATGGTCAGGGTCGGGTCCTAGAACCCCGTTTTCCACGACGTAGCCGAGGATGGCTAGTCTGGTTGTGCGGAAAACGCATTTCTCCTTGTTGTTCTGAGGTTTAGGGTTTAGGCAGTTTGGAGAAATCTGTGGAGGTTGGCATCATGGTCCTGCTGATCATGGCCGCAGATGGTGACATTGTCCAAGTACGGAAATGTGGCCCGCAGCCTGTACTGGTCCACCATTCGGTCCATTGTTCTTTGGAACACCGAAGCCCCGTTCATGACGCCAAAGGGGACCCGGAGGAAGTGGAAAAGGTGGCCGTCTGCCTCAAAAGCCGTGTAGTGGCGGTCCTCCGGGCGGAATGGGAGCTGGTGGTATGCAGACTTCAGATCCACCGTGGAGAAACCCGGTAGTGTGTGATTTGGTTTACCAATTCTGCAATCCGGGGAAGGGGGTACACATCGAGTTGCGTGTACCTGTTTATGGTTTGGCTGTAATCTACAACCATCCAGTTCTTTTCCCCAGTCTTGACGACCACCACCTGAGCTCTCCAGGGGCTTTTGCTGGCCTCGATGACTCCCCCCCGCAAGAGTCGCTGGACCTCGGACCTGATAAAAGTCCTGTAATGTATGCTATACCGCCTGCTCCTGGTGGCGACTGGTTTGCAGTCAGCGGTGAGGTTTGCGACGAGTGGGGGAAGGTCGACTTTTAGGGTCACGAGGCTGCATATGGTGAGTGGGTGTAGGGGCCCCCCAAATTTCAGGGTTAGGCACCTGAGGTTGCATTGGAAATCTAGTCCCAATAGGAGAGGAGCGCAGAGGTCTGGGAGCACATAAAATTTAAAATTGGCGTACACGGTGCCCTGTATTGCTAGGGTTGCGGTAGTGCACCCTCGGATTTGCACCGAATGCGACCCAGAGGCAAGGGAGATGGTATGGTGCGCTGGGAAAACTGGGAGCAAGCAACGTCTTACCATGTCCGGGTGAATGAAGCTCTCTGTGCTCCCGGAGTCGAAAAGGCAAGGCGTCTCGTGCCCGGTTACCCGGGCGGTCATTATGGAGCTCCAGAGGTGCTTGGGTCGCGACTGGTCCAGGATGACCGCGCTGAGTTGCGGGTAGCCGGCGTGGTCAGTGGTTCTGGGGCGGTTCCACGATGGCTGCCCTTGTTGATCGTACGCGTCGAGCGGTGTAGCAGATGGTGGCCAAGATGGCAGCCCCCGTGAGTCGCACGTACTGTGAGGGCTGGAAGATGGCTGCCACCACGGATAGCACGAGGCTGACGACGCATCTACAGGGGGCGGAGTCGGCAGACACGCTGCCAGACGGCGGGGTCTGCGGGCCTGTGAGTCTGAGGATTGGGCCTGTGAGTTAGAGTTCTTGGACCTGGCCAGGCAAACTTTGGAGAAATGTCCTTTTTTCCCGCAGCTGCTGCAGTTCGCGTTACGGGCCGGGCAGTGCTGCCGGGGGTGTTGGGACTGGCCACAGAAATAGCAGGGTCGGCCCCCATGGTGGGAGGGCGGCCGCGTGGCCCAGGCCTGGGGTAGTCTTTGGTCGGAGGTCCACAAGGGGGTCGCGTGGTCAGCCGGGAACGCGTTAAGGCTCTGGAATGCTACTTCCAGAGAGGAGGCTAACTTTACCGTCTGATCCAGGTCCAGGGCCCCGTTTTCGAGTAGGCGCTGTCTCACGTAGTTGGACCAGACTCCCACCACGTAAACGTATCGGACGGCGAGTTCCATATGTTGAATGGCCGTAATGGCCTGGTAGTTGCAGCAGCGTGCAAGGGCTTTGAGGTAGGTAGTCTTCTAGCGATTCCCCTGGATGCCGGCGGCGAGTGGTGAGGATGTGTCGCGCGTACACCTTGTTCACGGGCCGTACATAGAGGCATTCGAATATCGCGAGGGCGTCTGCGTAGGAGGAGGCCTTGTCGAGTTGAACAGAGATTCGATGGCTCACACGTGCGTGGAGGAGGCTCAGCTTCTGTTCGTCCATGACGGAAGGCGTGGAGGAGGCTGCGAGATAGGCCTTGAAGCAGCGGAGCCAGTGTGAAAAAATGTATTTCGCCTCTCGGCCTGCGGATCGAGTTCCAGTCAGTCAGGTTTGAGGGCCGATTCAATATTTGCGTTTGAGTTGATTAAATTGATGCGAACATCAATTCACTCGAGACAGAAGTAGAAGTAAACTGTGGCTTTAATCAACTTAGAACAGTGACTGCCTGCGACTGATCCAATACTGAGAACCGCCTACAGGTCAACTGCTCTTTACACCTCCTTTCAAGGGGAGAAACCATGGGCGGAGCCCATACAGGCCCCAACATGTTCCCCTATGGATAATGCCATACAATGGCCCATAGGAGGAGCCCACAAGGGCAACCGCATAGCACAGATACAAATACAAGGCCAACAGCACAGATACAAATACACTGGTGGATCACTGGCATAATACATTCACCACACCCTGCAGTGAGGCAGCGCTTCTGATGAATGCGCTGAGGGTTGCCAGCACTGTGTGCCACTGATTGAGCTTGGCCGTGCCCATTCCATTGATGGGTCAGCTGGGGTATGAGAGTTTCCAGAAGAGTGGCCTGGGTGAGCTTCGAAATGATCGAAGGCTGTGTGAACATTTAAAGAACACAGTGAACAGACAGCAGAGTGAACAGCCAGGGGCCAAGAACTTGTACTAAATGGCTGCATTTAAAACAAGTACTGCAGCCTGAGGCAGGCCACCCCGATCCTGAGGGGGCACCCCTAGGGGGACATGGAGCTGTCAGCAAGTCGCTCACGCTGCTCCCTTCTGTCCTGGCAGCACCCCCCCCCCCCCGCCCCCCCCCCCCCCCCCCCCCCCCCCCCCCGCCTCCCACAGCAAGCCTGAGAGGGGCGAAGTATCACGGAGGTCCAGAGCATACCGGGTCCAATCCGTGATTGTGATGCAAAAGTATTTAAATGTTAGTTTTGATTGCCGCCACCGGCACAGAGAGCTGTCCTCGCTATTGCGACCAGCGAGGGATCGGAGTATGGTTTTCGGTTCAGCGCTGGGCGTGAACCTCGATTTCAGGTGGCCGCCTGATTCTCCACCCGATCGCAGCTCGCGTTTCCGGTGCCGAGGGGCAGAGAATCCAGCCCAATATCTTTCAAGGCCGAAGGACTCAGATTTTTCCAATCTTTGCTTTTAAAATCTCACACCTTCATACAGGATAGGAGTATCCAGTGTTTCCAGTGGAGGCTTAATAGAGATGTAAACCAATAAACCAGTCCTCAGAACCACATTACATCATGACAGCTAACATCGAGAGAAAATAATCTCTATAAAATCGAATGCCGACTGTTAAAAGTAGAATTGGAGAAACATGTTGATTTCCAGATCATTGTTTAATTTGCATTATTTATATCTGAACGAAGCAATCTTTTATTCATGCTCAGTCATATATTACTGTGGAGTGTATGTGGTAAAAGAGATATGCATGTCTCTGGGGTTGTTTACATATTAGTAGTCAGGTCACACACACTTTCAATAACGCCTGATGAAAGGTCAGGAGTTGAAATGTTAAATCTGTCTCCCTCTCCACAGATGCTGCTAGGCCTGCTGAGAATTTCCAGCATTTTCTGTTTCTGTCAATAATGTATTAATGGTAAGGGAAATGGAGGAGAAACAGAAATCAAAACAGTGTATTGTTGGCACCGCGCTGCAGTATGCAGTTAAACCAAATTTAACCATTGACTTGAACCTGTACATGACTTAAGTGTCACCAAGTCCAAGGTAACATCAAAGCCATACATGTCACCAACTTTCATTCAAACAGCGTCTACCTGCAAACACGGGGGTGGGGGAGGAGGGGGGACACAAATCTATAATCCTCCACTTAAATGTGCAAAAGAAATGTGAATGTTGTTTTTCAAACTGCAGCTCGGTGCTTAACATGAAAGGAACCACGGAACAACATGTAAATTTGACAATAAAGATATAATGATTTATTGTTCCTCCATAAGAAAAAGACATAGGTGGTCAGGCTGATGGAGATATTTTAAAAGGTGGAAAACCTACAAAAGAAATGTGTATCTGTAGTGCTATTTATTGTCAAGGCAATTATATTGATGCTGTTGGGGGTGGTGGTGAGGGAATGGAAGGTACAGATTTGTCATATAACACAAGAGAAAACAAACCTGGTAAGCAATCATGTACAGAGTGGTGAACATCTTGTGTCTGTGATAGAACAAAGCTTGCCTCTGTCGGATTATTGATCTGTTCTTGGAGGTGCACAAAACCGCACCACAGTGATTGCCTTCCCCCACTGGGAGCTGATGGGGAGGAGAGAATGCAATATTGATCGGGCTGAGTCCTTCGGAGATAATGCACCAATAATGTTGACCAGTTTGCAAACCTAAATGGAAAATAGTAAACTTTCAGCAAAACAGTCACACAAAGTGAAGGCTGTACTTCCTGCCATTATTAGCGTTTTATTCTAAAATAATGTCTACACCAAAGACCTTTATCACCACAGGATCCCTTCTGTAAATTGCACAACTGGAGCACTCCTTTTGTTCATCTGCTGCTGAACTGTTTCACAAATCAAATGCGAATCATTATCACTCTCCCCCCGACAGCCTCATCAACAATAGAATCCTGCAGCATTGTTGCAGAATTCTATCTCTGAAGATGACAACATTCATAACTATTACACCAATTTCAAACATCTGTTTTGTTTCCAGAGCCCTTGAAAGCTGGAGTAGAGAAAACATCTAACTGCAATTTGTTAACCCAATCATGCCAACCCACCCCCACAGTGAATTTCATTGAACAGTTGAATTGATGACCAATTCATGAACTTCTGCCTTATTTACCCATATTTGTATTCACTGCTAAGATTGGCTTTTGTCCAATAAATGATATAGCAAATGAGTACATTTTTTCTATGTAGGATTAAATAAATGGAAATGATATAGTTTTAATGTCTCAAATGGCTTGGTTACTTCCAAACATAAATATATCAATGATCTCCTTGCCTTTATCTGAACTATATGCAGTCTTTGGACTTAAGACACAACATGGCTTTCAGGAACGAATTGTAAGTTGAAACGTCGTAAGTCAGAACCTATTTTCCTCGAGGAACAATGGCATAAATGAGGCATTTGTTCATGAACCAAGGATGTAAGTCACTCATGTGGTACCCGCTGATATGAAATGCTCTCAACTCTTGCCTCAAGTCTCTGGGGTAACTGTTGATGCCTACACGCCTTAGCATAAGTTCCTCGGTTAGTGTGGGGGATACAATGAAGCCATCGATCTCTGGCAGTTGTTGAACCTCTGCGAGTCTGATCACATATTAAATACAGCATAAGCATATAAATGTATTAACATCACAACGGTTGTGCCAAAAAAATTAACAGAACAAAACATTAATTTTCAACCCAAAATAGACGGTTCCAATCATGCCGATGGCGATGCAGAATGTCAATGTGAATGTGCTGGCATGACGTTGTAAAGTCAAAACTGACAAAGTTGAAATGGGGTGTCGATTCATAATTGTAAGCGCCGTTTGTTGTAACTTGAATATCGTATCGTCGAGGACAGCCTGTATCGCACCACCAATAGATTTGATCTTATCCAAAACCTCTACTCCTAGTATTCTAACTCGCATCATGCTCTGTTAACCTATCACCCTTTTATTTGCTGGCCTTCATTGTCTCCCGGTCTAGCAACACCTAGATGTTAAACTGCTTATCCTTCCTGTCTCTGCAGCCTTAACCAGATTACGTGGACAGCGGCATAATGATACTGGGCTGGATCTACCCATCCCACCACAGTGGACTTAATTACGGAAGGGGCAGGAAAATTTAGAGAGTGGCCTAGAGTTACTTTTGGGACTGGAAATTCCGGCTCTATGTCACTGGCCAAATAATCCAGAGGTCTGGACAAATGACCGAGAGACATGTGTTTAAATCCCTCCATGACAGCTGGGAAATTTGAATTCAATTCATTAAATAAATCTGGGACACAAAATGGCGATTATGTAACTGCTGGATTGCTGTAAAAACTCATCCAATTCACTAACGTCCTGACTTGATCTGGTCTATATTTGACGCCAGACCTGCAGCAAAGTGATTGACTCTTAACTAGCCTCTGAAATGGCCTAGCAAGTCGCTCTGTTAAATTCAAGTATATCAAGCTTATCGCCACCTTCTCATGTGTAATAAATGTTGGTCTTGCCAACAATATCCACATATCACAAATAAACAAAATAATTCCCTGCGCTCCTCCGATTCTGGCCCCACTTGAGCATCTGCTATTTTCTTTGCTCCCGACTGCCGGTTGTGCCTTCAGTTGCCTTGGATCATAGCTCTGGAATTCCTTCCCTCAACCTCAACAACTCTCTCTCTCTTTCACTCTCCTCTAGGAAGCCCCTGAAAACCTTTCCCTATGACAAGCTTTTCTTATGTGATGAGTTTCAAAATGTATTTTTATGAATGCTCCTGTGAAAGACCTTGGGATGTTTTTCTATGTTAAAAATGTTTTATGAATGCATGGCGTTTGCTGTTCAAAATCAGCCATCATCTTTTCTTTTGTGAAGGTACTGTTGCTAACTTTTGGTTGGCTGTTAAATGTTGCCCGTTGTATCTTTACTGAATTTGCTCTGTTTCTATAACCTTTGCTCTAGAGTCGCCAGGTATCTTTATGATACCGCCACGAGGTTCAAGTTCAAGTACTGATCAATAACTCAACACACTAATTAGTAATATTCAAATCAAAACACATTTATTATATATAGTAAGTCACTACTTATACATATAACTCTACTTTCTAGACTATTTCTATCACTAAAAGGCCTATACTTAGCTTTGGAATTGGCCCACCAGGCCAGGGGAACAAATGGCCTTTCATTCAGGTCCTGAGTCTGCAGGATTCAAAAGCTGGTATGGACTTGTAGCTAGGAGCGCCTATTTCGTAGCGAGCATTGACTGGAGACTTACTTGGTTGGTGCGGCCGCTGGGCAGTTCACTCTCAAGGGTTGATTCGCGGCTGAGTGACCCTGCCAAGAAGACCGATTTGAACTTGGGGGGCTTTACTTTATAGTCCCCAGGGGCTTCCCGCCCTTCGGGGCGAACCCCTTACCTGGTTCCAAGTGATTGGACTGCGTTCCGATCACTTGGATCGATTTCTCCAATACTGGAGTTGTTCCCTGATCACTGGGCGGTCCCTAAATGTCCGTTGGCCTTCCTTTGTCTTGGCTCCTGCTAGCGCCGAGGAGTCTGGTTTGGCCTTATTCACCTGAAGTGTATCTATTGTGCCTGGGAATCGCTCATTACTATGCAGATGGCTGCTGGTTTTAGTGCTGTCTGGTTTTTGCAAGTTCCAATACACAGGATTTCTGCACCTGCTCGTTTTTGCCTGTGTTGGGTGAATTTCCCTTTGGTCTTTGTGGTTCTCCATTTTAAGTTGGGAAGTGGCCAACCCAGGTGGCTACAGTACATTGCTCGTGGAATTGAACATTTGCATGAATGGGACAGATCATCCGTGTACATAAATGCACCACACAGTACTTCCCTACAGATTTAGATAAGTATCCCAATTTAATGTAGTGCTTCATTGCAACGAACCGGGCCTACTCACAACCAGCTCCTGTCAATAGCTGCTTACATAACCACAACCAGGCCACAGATGTCAGTTTAACACAGACAGAAGATCCGACCAAGCATCTGGCTGGGAACCAACAAACAGATCAGGACACGACTGCTGTCAACACTCCTAATGCCCGCTGAGATTTCAACCCGTGACCATCAGTCTGTGAGCAAAGTGTAGAAACAAATCATTTTGTTTTGGTATCAGCAAACAGCAAACTTGGGGTCTGTTAGGAAGCCAGGAAATGCTGACGATTCAAAGGTAAGTTGATATATTACTTTCATTTGGCAATATGTGCGAAAAATGATAATTCTTCTGTTTTGTTTTATTTGTTATACATTCAATAACATCTAACAATAAATAGGCAGAGTTCTTCTGTTAAACAGTTACTACCAAAATCACATTTTTTCCCCCGTTAGTTAGCAATGGGTCAGACCATTAACTGACATGAATGCTTTTCAAATTTGCAAATGTTAAATAAAGGATGAAAGGTTTCCGTATGGAGAAATTGTTGCCAGCAAATGAATGTTTAACAATTTTTCGCAAAACTTCTTTGTGCACCTTTTCTTTGTGGCCTTTGCAAAAATAATAGATTGAGTGCTCACAGGCTACTGCTAGAATCAATGTGAGATGGGCGGCAAGTGGTTAGCACTGCTGCCTCATGGAGCCGAGGACCCGGGTTCAATCCCAACCCTGGGTCACTGTCTGTGTGGAGTTGGCACATTCTCCCCGTGTCTGTCACCCCCAAAACCCAGAGATGTGCAGGGTAGGCTTATTACCACACTAAATTGCCCCTTAATTGGAACAAAAAATTGGGAATTAATGTTAGATAGGCTCCCCATCATGACAAAAATCTAGACCAAACTCTTGTATTTTCCATAACTTGACGACAAATGATAAATTTGCTTTTCAGACACACAAGCCTTTTCGATAATATTGCCAAAGGCCAGTGGGGTTAAATTGGGTCTGCGATCCTCATTTATTTAGGTGATACTAGACTCTTAACAATGGAAAATGCATGAGCATCCTTCTGGCCCACCTCAATGTGTTGCATAGAAAATCCATTTTGCCTCACAATAAAAATCTTTCAACCGAGCATTCTTTTTTCCCTTAGTTTCCTCTCCTTTGCCCAGCCTTATCCTCCATTGGCCATTCACACTATCCGACCTCTAGTTGTTCTGTTTCCAGCTTTTTAAATTTCTCAGGCTTTGAGGGTGCTTCCTCATTGGTTTATGGGGATCATCCAGCTACTGAAGGCTGAATTATACAAGGTCTGAATTTTACACTCCCCGCCTCTTGTTTTGAGGTTGGGGTGGGGCCGTGTGACATTGCATGGACAGGGTTTCCTACAGTATCCCGCCAGCCCCAACCTCAAAGCAATTTTACGGTGGCGTGGGCAGGGCTGAGGATGAGAATTCTGCCTTTCTCCCAATTAAGGCCAAATCTTTAGGCTGCTGGGCACCAGATAGATCAGGTCAGTGGGGAAAGAGAAAAATTTTAAATCCTCAACTTTGGGTGAGAAATCCTCCAGCAGATGCCCCCCATCTGACTGGGAGTGTCCTCCTCTCATGGATCAGACATCCACAGAGATCCCTTCCCCACCTGCCCTCTGCACTGACACCCCAGTCATCCCCCTCGAGACTCCCCCTTGGAGACCCTTGCCCTCCCCTCCCCAGGATCCCTGCCACTTATCTGGCCTCTACGTCCTCTGCAGTTGCCTCTGCTGGCAACTGCAGCACTATGCCTAGTGGGCCTGGAGAACTGTCAACTAACCTGATTAGCTGACAGCTCCACAATGCGGGACTTCCGTCCAAGTGAAGATGGAAGTCATGCCTACCAGCAATCCATACTCATTAAAGCGTAAAATGGCTGCAGGCCAGTCAGAGTCGACGGTGATGTGTTCCCAGCCTCTCGGGATCGAACGAGGTTTTGCGAAACGTCATGATCTGGAACTTGCCCTCACTGGGCGAGATTCAGCACACATGTTTAAATATGCCACTGAACTCATTTAAATACGACACCGCCCAATTCTCCCGAGACCAGTAAACAAACACCCGCGCCTTTGAGACCTCGCCATGGCACAGTTCCACACAAACGTGGACCAAGCATAAGGGCACCTGGAGTGGGCTCACAGGCCATTGGCAACACCTGGGTGGTCAGAGACAGGGCAGGATGGTGCACTGGCTCTCCCTCTGGCACCTGAGCACTTTGGCACTGCCACCCTGGCATTGCCAGGCTGTCAGGGGCACAGCCTGGGTGCCTGGGTGGTGCTGTTAAGGATTGGAGCCTGAGGGCTGGGGGATGGGGGGGGGGGCGGGCAGGCCCAGGGGGGCCCTAAAAAGGGGGGACCCTGAGCGACACCATCGTGGAGTGTCCTCAGTTGGAGGATGTGGAGTAATGCCCATTTGTGCTGGGGTGACATTGCCCGATGGTGGAGGGGGGTCCCTCAAGCTCACTTAGAGATAATGGCACCCTTTCAAAATGACGGCCCGATCTCTGGGGAACTGGTCTCAAGGGAGAATTCAACTCTCCATTGCTCAAAAAAGTGTGAGCTAGACAGGGGAGAAACTTCCCCCCAAAAAGAGTAAGAGCGCGATTTAACCAAAACGTTTCTAAGTGTGGTAGCGTGCGAGAACTGCTGGGAAACCATAACCCTCGGCCCTGAGAGGCTGTCACCGCTACAGAATGTTAACTGGTCCACTTAATGAGGCCTTCTCACCGCAAATCATGGTCCTGCTGGCTGATTCTTCGGGGCCGCACTCGCCAGCCCCCTGCCAACAACCGAGAGCAGTACTTAAAACCGCCCCTGCACAGCCAACCCCTCTCAGCTCGCAGCCATGCCACCGAGATGACCAGCCCCATGGTAAGGGGATGTCGACCTGGGCAGACTACTGGAATCGATAGAGGCTAGACGGGTGCACTGTTCCAACGAGGGTTACGGAGGGTCAGTCACAGGGCAGCCACTGCTGCCAGGGAGGAAGTGGCAGTGGCCGTCAGCACGGGGAGCGTCACCAGGAACACCGGCAACCAGTGCCGCAAGAAGGTCAACGACCTCCACCGGGCCGCTCGGATGAGTTTGCCCCATATCCCGAACCCTGCCCCCCACCCCCCCGCAACGTACTCTCCCGCCCCATACTCTCCCATCCCAGATTTCCCATCCCCCCATACACACCAACCCCCACATTCCTCCCCCCCTAATATGGTCCATACCCCCAAGCCCCCTTCCCCCAACACCCGGGCACCACCTCCTACCCTCCCCCGCAATGAACCACATGGGCGCCTAGCGATGACCCCTCTGTGTCCCTGCAGGAGAAGCTGACCCACAACTGACAAGAGAGTCCCCAGAAACGTGGCGGGGTGCTAGATATCAGTGTCCTCACCCCCCTATGGAGAAAGGACCCTGGAGGTCACGTGGGTGGCTGTGGACTGAGCAGTGACCACCATCGGGATTGGCGCAAGGCGCAGACGTAATGGTCCACGAGCCCCTACCCAAATGACCTGCAAACGTGAATTGTTAATGCAATGCAGACTGACCCATCCATCCAACTGACCACATGTCCATTCTCTCGCAGGACCTGCAGCCGACAGCGCCGGCCCATCCAGGGTTGCCAGAGGAGAGCTCCAAGGATGCCACTGTTATTGGAGCACAGCTGCCGTCCCCACTCTCCACCAGTGTAGAGAGACACACCTCGTTGGGCGACAGGAGCGGTCAGGCTTCAGGGCCAATTGCTACGTTGAGGCTTTAAGGGGTTGATTTGGTGTGAAACGTTTTCTCCTTTTCTGTAAAATAAGCCTGTTGGAAGCTCAAAATATATTTAACTGGGGATGGGAATAAAGGGGAGGGTCACTCTCCTCCCCATGCTTATCAAGAAACTATGCACATGTTACCTCCTCCATTGGTCTTCATGTCAATTATAAATATGGTTTAGCACAGTGGGCTAAACAGCTGGCTTGTAATGCAGAACAAGGCCAGCAGCGTGGGTTCAAGTCCCTCCCGGCCTCCCCGAACAGGCGCCGGAATGTGGCAACTAGGGGCTTTTCACAGTAACTTCATCGAAGCCTACTTGTGACAATAAGCGATTATTATTATTATTATTAAATACTGGAAAATTAGCTTTAGAATGTTAGCAAAAGCGGACTGGTTTTATCTGGAACAGTGTGGTTCAGTACCTGTGTATTTTTCCTTTTTCATCTTTATGATGTACCGACAACTTCTTTAAGGTTTTCCTAGTGTTATGGGCCAGGGTTTAGAAAACTCCAAAGTATATCATGGAGTTCCCCTGACCTACAACTGTTTATTAATTGTGGTTACAAGAAGCACATGGGCCTACTTTTCAGGTGTTATTCAACAGAGGGCCTTGAGCACTTTTAATCAAGAACAAAGTTTATTCTACGAATTGAGTTAACATTTCTATAAACACACAAAGTAAACATTTTTAGCAACTACAAACATAAATGCCCCACACAGCTACAATACTCTATATATAACCCTCAATAACTTCCCTTTCAACTGTTTCAATTTGACTGGGCTAATGGTATGATTCTTGGCAGTGTGGATGAGCAGAAAGATCTTGGTGTCCATGTACATAGATCCCTGAAAGTTGCCACCCAGGTTGAGAGGGTTGTTAAGAAGGCGTATGGTGTGTTAGCTTGTATTGGTAGAGGGATTGAGTTTCGGAGCCATGAGGTCATGTTGCAGCTGTACAAAACTCTGGTACGGCCGCATTTGGAGTATTGCGTGCAATTCTGGTCGCCGCATTATAGGAAGGATGTGGAAGCATTGGAAAGGGTGCAGAGGAGATTTACCAGAATGTTGCCTGGTATGGAGGGAAGATCTTATGAGGAAAGGCTGAGGGACTTGAGGCTGTTTTCGTTAGAGAGAAGAAGGTTAAGAGGTGACTTAATTGAGGCGTACAAGGTGATCAGAGGATTGGATAGGGTGAGAGCCTTTTTCCTCGGATGGTGATGTCTAGCACGAGGGGCATAGCTTTAAATTGAGGGGAGATAGATATAGGACAGATGTCAGAGGTAGGTTCTTTACTCAGAGAGTAGTAAGGGCGTGGAATGCCCTGCCTACAACAGTAGTGGACTCGCCAACACTAAGGGCATTCAAATGCTCATTGGATAGACATATGGATGATAAGGGAATAGTGTAGATGGGCTTTAGAGTGGTTTCACAGGTCGGCGCAACATCGAGGGCCGAAGGGCCTGTACTGCGCTGTAATGTTCTGTGTTCTATAACAACATCCAATACCAGACAAACCCTTTTGACCAAAACAGTAGTTTGAATCCTTTCCAAAAAACAATTCTCACTTTTAAATTATCAAGTGACCTTGCCACCTTTTAACACGCAGAGAGAGAGAGAGACCAAAATAAACCTTCTTTGTCTGGATGCCGCTTTCAACTGTCTAAACCGAAAGTAAAACTCCGAGTCACAAACAGCTCCCAGCTCAAAAATGAAAACAAAACCCAGGGCCACAGCCCAGCTCCACCCACACAGTGACATCACTGCAGCCATTTGAGAATACAAACATTTCTTAAAGGGACACTCACATGACACTAGCATTAATATTTTTTGACTTTTTTTATTTGATTGGTAATGTGGTAAATGGATCTCCTTCTCGTTGTACAAAAACGTTGGGTTTCCCCTGATGTCATCAGGATAAAACTCTGGCAGGTTCTACAATGAATGAGTGACTGAGTCTGCCAAATTCCCAACCAAGTGGCAAGATTGAAAATGACTAACCTCTGAGTCTCAAACTGCATGCAAACAAACAAAAGAACAAAGAAATGTACAGCACAGGAACAGGCCCTTCGGCCCTCCAAGCCCGTGCCGACCATACTGCCCGACTAAACTACAATCTTCTACACTTCCTGGGTCCGTATCCTTCTATTCCCATCCTATTCATATATTTGTCAAGATGCCCCTTAAATGTCCCTATCGTCCCTGCTTCCACTACCTCCTCCGGTAGTGAGTTCCAGGCACCCACTACCCTCTGCGTAAAAAACTTGCCTCGTACATCTACTCTAAACCTTGCCCCTCTCACCTTAAACCTATGCCGCCTAGTAATTGACCCCTCTACCCTGGGGAAAAGCCTCTGACTATCCACTCTGTCTATGCCCCTCATAATTTTGTATACCTCTATCAGGTTGCCCCTCAACCTCCTTCGTTCCAGTGAGAACAAACCGAGTTTATTCAATCGCTCCTCATAGCTTATGCCCTCCATACCAGGCAACATTCTGGTAAATCACCTTCTGCACCCTCTCTAAAGCCTCCACATCCTTCTGGTAGTGTGGCGACCAGAATTGAACACTATACTCCAAGTGTGGCCTAACTAAGGTTCTATACAGCTGCAACATGACTTGCCAATTCTTATACAATGCTTTCTTTGTACCAATTTTCTCCTCTTTCTTCCTCTCCCGGTGGTGTCTGGTCCCAAGTTTTTCATCCAAATGTTTACATTCCCATGTGGGCATTGATAAAAGTGTTGGATGCTTCTTCATTCATGTGGTGAGAGGAGTTGAGGGGGGGGGGGCTGGTGAGGGGGTGAAACCACAGCTGATCCTGGTTCAATTACCTAAACCTGGTGCATGCGGAAGTGATCAGGAATGGTTGACGTGGCCGACATTTTCACCTATATTCCAAAGGAATTGTAGTCTGTTGAAGCACTTCTCTATTGTTGTCATTAGCTGAGGTGACATAGCTTAGCATTGATTGGCAATTGAACTTGAGACTTCTTTCGTCTTTATGGCTCAGCTGATGGATAGTTCACTGAACCATTCAGAAAGTATGACATACTATAACTTCAATTGTCCATCATTAGGGCATTAGAAGCAATGTTTAGAATTGAGGTTAATGTTTCTATCCACACATGGTAAATACACCATTCATTGTATTAATTATCTGATAAGTACACATTTTGAACACTCAGTGACACCAAGTACTTTTCAAACTGTTGAGGTACAGTGTAGGCAACTTAACTTTAACTAATTTCTTGCATCCATGCAGCTGAACAGAATTAAAATCCTGTTATAACAAAATTACAGAGGACTTGTAGTGAAAACCTGAATATTGATCGGCTGTTTCACTCAAGGAGTGGAATATAAGACTAAAGCTATCATATCTTACAGTTGGGAGTGTCTATCCTTTGACTCATCCTTTAAATCATTGCCCTAAGTTAAGCTGACCCTTTATTAACTCATCCTTTCATGTTCACTCAGATAGTTATTAAGAAAGCATCAACTTACATTTATATATCATGTTTCAGCCTTTACAACCAATAAAGTGTTTTTGAAATTCAGTGTCTGAACTGAATTGGGGCAAGAGTTTTTCACACAGCAAGATCCCACAAACAGCAATGGCCTAATGGCAAGATGATGTGTGATGTTGGTCAGGCCCCACGAGAGAGGGTGCACGAGGTGCAAAACACTGGGCTCTCGCGGGGTGGCGGGGAAGTGGGGGCGGGGGGGGGGGTTGTGCGGTTGCTACTGCTGGGTTTATTGCAGAGGCAGATTTACAGTTGGTAGGGTCCTGTGCTCAGACATGGTGTGTTTCATTGTAAATCCTGGCGTAATGACCGAATAACCTGTCAATCATGATGGTCTTTGTGCCCAATTAGCTGCTTTCGACATTGCCAGAAAATCTGGTAACCAATCAGGCGTATAGACCATGCCAACTGACAGGCTACTCGGGGAATGGCTGCTGTTGTTCTGAATGGCAGCAATCATTGGCTGAGTCGAACTCACCAGGTTCCTGAGTCCCTCCTTTTTTGCTTGCCTCGTGGACTATTCAGTTTCTGTTGGACCTGTTGCATGCTTTCTTCACTTGTTACTTCAGACCTGGCTGAGCACAAGGTAAGGTAAAGCACCTAGTGCCTTACCTATATATTTTGTTTAGTCCTCCCTTTCTCCTAGAGTCCCTTCCTAACTTGCTCCCCTAATAGTGTGGTCCCTGGCACTTCCCAACCGGACATCTCCTCCCTCAAGTCAATAGTGTAGCCCAAGCCCTTCATGACCTCTCCTCCCTCGAGTCGGTGATGTGGTCCCAGCGTTTCCTGATCCAATATCTCCTTCCATAAGTTAATAGTGTGGCTCTGGCCCTTCTTGACCTCTTGACATTCCTTGGCTTCTTGACTTCCTCTCTCAAATCAATGATGTTTATGGAGTGTGCGCCACCAGAGGAGAATGCAACGTCAGTGTTAATTCAATCCAACTCCTTAAATGGACCTGGTTTCCTCCTCCTGCCTTTGACTGGGACTTGGGGCCTATAGTCTGCCTCTCGCTATCTCTGTTTCTTATCATAGATAGAATTTACAGTGCAGAAGGAGGCCATTCGGCCCATCGAGTCTGCACCGGCTCTTGGAAAGAGCACCCTACCCAAGGTCAACACCTCCACCCTATCCCCATAACCCAGTAACCCCACCCAACACTAAGGGCAATTTTGGGCACTAAGGACAATTTATCATGGCCAATCCACCTAACCTGCACATCTTTGGACTGTGGGAGGAAACTGGAGCACCCGGAGGAAACCCACGCACACACGGGGAGGATGTGCAGACTCCGCACAGGCAGTGACCCAAGCCGGAATCGAACCTGGGACCCTGGAGCTGTGAAGCAATTGTGCTAACCACAATGCTACCGTGCTGCCCTTAAGCAAAAAGGCAATTTTATTAATTAACTCTGCTGCCTGTAACTGTTTAATGGTAATTTTTATTCTTCGTCATTTTTTAAACTATCAATTTATTGAATTGACATTGATAATTTTTGCTCAGAAAATTGTTTATGTTTTCGTCAACTCTAAATTGTATTTTTTAATTTATTTCTTGTTTGCTGTTGTGCCAAATCAGATTTCAGGCAAAGCTGCTGGGTTTCTTGCTTAAGGGGAACGAGAAACTCACAAGGAGACTGATTGCTTTTCAGAGGGCTGAAAAAATTGGTTATTTTTGCTCCAGTATAAATGGGAAGTGTTGGAAATGCTCAGCGCATCTGGCAGCATCTGTGCAGTGAGAAACAGAGGCCAGTGGCCATTCATCAAAACTAGCACAGATTAGTGCAGCAATTGACTCTGGGTGGAATTTTACCATTTTTTGGCAAGTATTATCTTGGACGGGTTGGCAGGTTTTCCTGTCATATTTTTATTTTGTGGTCTCACAATGTTACATTAGTGGGTGGGCTATGAATGAGCCTGCCCCGCCAGCAATAAACTATCAATGTAAAAAAAAATAGAAATAGAATTCCCCCCCACATATACAACCCCCCCTTGCAACTATGGAAGTACTCCCAACTCCCACCAGGGAACTGCACCCCCCACTGACCCCTGACCCCCAACATCCCATCATAGAACTCTCCCCACCACGGATTTCCCCCCTCCCACCGAACATTCCCGCATACAATACCCCCCAACAACAGAACATCCCCCCCAACACTGCCCGAGCACTGCTAGCTGTCAGTGCAGTGCCAGCTGCCAATGCCAGGGTACTGCCTGGGGCATGACCCTCTCACTGGATTCTGTCGGCAGGTGCATGTTGTGGAGAATTTGTCGTGATTCACGTTGGCATGTCTTCACGCTGAAATGAATGAACAATGTAACATGGGGCGGGGGTGACAATCAAGCGTTAAGCCTTTTGATTACACTTAAATATATGGAAATAGGGACGCTGACTTTAAAGTCAGGATTCCCGTTATGCTAATGGAAGAGGGGAGAGGAGGGGAAGAGAATCGATTGGGAAAATTGCACCAGGGTAAAGTCATTTTGGTACTCCAGTAGCATTCTCCGTCCCTGCCGACATTACTGCCCTCTGAAAACAGGGCGGGGGGGGGGGGGGGGGGGGGGAAATCCAACCCTCTGTTTCTCTCTTCACAGATGCTGCCTGGTCTCCAGCATTTTCTGTTTATAATTCAGATTTGCAGCACCTCGACTTCTTTGCTGCCGCATTATATGCTCCATGCTGGGTATATTTAATTGCGTTTAAGTTTCAGTTTAAAATGAGAAAACCTCTGCGATCTACCTGCCTTGGCACACTTCACGAGAGCTAATGAGATCTTGCGAGGTGTCGCAATCTGCATCCCGGCCACAATGGGCGGGGCCTAAATTTGCATGTTCAAGAGTGCAGTCACACTCACTTGAATATGCTCTTGCCAGAGTTACCCAAGGCACAGGATCTGATCCCTGTACCTCAGAGGCCCCGAGTGAGCGCTGTTTAGCACTACTCCCCATCAAAGTAGACCAGGTGTACCGGCACCTGGGGGGGTCTCGCAGGCAATCAGGTACCTCTGGATGGTCGGGCTCTGGGCAGGGTAGTGCCCTCACACCCCTGGCAGCACTATGGAACTGCCAGCCATGTTAGCATAGTCCATTTGTGGATAGAAATAGCACATAATTGGACTCAAGTTAGTTGGTGCTAATTTACTGGAAGGTTTTGTCTTTTTTAAATTTCGAAGTGAATCTAAGAACCATGCGTCAATCAAAAAATCTCTGTTATATCAAGATATTCTCATTTGTACAAGTGATTGTTGTTTGTGGTGCTTGTGAGATTCAAGTCTTTTGGATGTAGCTATCTGGATATTGCATTGTCAGGGTTCAAAGAAATGGAACTGGTTGCATAATTTGAGTGACCAAGTTTTGTATAATCGTTTGATAAATCCATGGCTGTAAAGTGTACCATACGGAGCTTTCACAGGCTTTTATAAGTAAAGGCATAGAGTATAAAAGCTGAGAAGTTTTACTAAATCTCCATAAAAGAGCACTGTGGTTATGGTTCCCAAATCTGGGCAGTCAAAGGCTTTAGAGATTACAGAGGGGTTATTCTCCTTCGCTCCTAGAGGTCCAAGGGGATTTGATGGAGGTGCTTAACATTATTAAGGGTTTAGATTAAATAATTAGAAACAGTGTCCAGTGGCTGATGGATTGATAATCAGATGATGCAGAGGCGAGGAAAGAAGAATGGTTAGGATTTGCAATGCACTTCCCATTGATGTTGCGATGGATACAGATTCAAATTATTGTCCATAACAAAATTGGCTAAGTGCTCGGAGAAAAAAAATCATTGGGAAAGAAAGGGTGGGGATGTGAGTCTGATAGGACTGACCGGATTTCCCGCTGAAAGAAACGGTGCAGAATCAGTGAGCCGAATAACCTCCTTCTGTGCGGCAGTATTCTATTCCACAGGACCCAAAGCGCATCACGGAAGTGCTCAATAGAATCTATTGAGTTCTAAAGGGCTAGGGAGCACTCTCGATTCTTGAAACAGTCCACTTGGATCTCTCATCATAATCTGAGAGAGCTCAAAAGGACCTCCGATTAACTCCTCTTCTTAAAGGTGGCACCACCATTGCTGCACTAAAGTGTGAGGCTGGATTACGTGCTCAAATTTCTGGCTTCAACCTATGGCCTTCTGACTCAGCAATGAGACCGCTACACTGAGCGAAGGCTGACACCTCTATTACTGACCAGCAACCTTTAGGTGTGGCATTGTACGGAAGAAACATGTTCAGAAGAGTGCAAGACAAAAGTCTTGTTATGACCCTACAGGAGGCCCAGGAATCTGCAGCATCAGAGCGCCTGTGGCCGTAGCTGAATACAATCTACCCAGATGGGGGGGTGGGGCTCACCCCTTTTTCCTCGAAATGCTGGGATATAAAAAGCCCGGTCCAGCTGTGGGCCAGGCACCGGAGACCCTTCGGGGAATAGGAGGAGGGTATAGTAACTTGAATAAAACTTAACTTTTCGCCTGCCATCGCTTTCGAATGGTCGCTTCTCTGAGACTTTACAAGGCTTCAGCAACATGTTTCTTTTTTCAATAATACTCAAGTTCTGTACTGCAGAGTGACAGTTTGTATAGCATTTTGTTGCTGTGCACTTACTGAATCTCATTATAAACAATATTAAAACATTTAAAATTTTTGTTCAAACACACTGCTCCTGAAATCAAATGGCACTCCCTCTCGAGA
The DNA here is from genome assembly GCF_047496885.1 of Scyliorhinus torazame. Classification (NCBI taxonomy): domain Eukaryota; kingdom Metazoa; phylum Chordata; class Chondrichthyes; order Carcharhiniformes; family Scyliorhinidae; genus Scyliorhinus; species Scyliorhinus torazame. The sequence continues at coordinate 50,281,287 of NC_092718.1, read as the reverse complement.
TCTTAACCGGGAAATCAACAGAACCTCAGGTGAAACGACACAGATAATTGACTTTTTGTTGTTTCTGCTGGGGGGAGGAGGGGAAGTTTGCTGATTTCCCACTGGAGATCCAGTACGAAAACTCAGGCTGCTCGGTTATGTTTATAATTACATATACAAAATTAACTTTGTCCAAATCAATTTTGATCAACCAGTCAACCAGTAAAACCTATTTTTTTCTTCCCATCAAATAAAAGTCACGAACAAAAGTTTTCCCACTGCTAATTGGTTGAGAACAGCAAGTGGACTCGAGTTAAATATAGAACTTTGGGGAAATGCAACAGTAAAATGCAATAATAGCGAGACAGTTGATGGGCGATACATTACTGCCACCAATTATTACAAACCTTTTAGTGCATATGTAAGACACGATTTAAGATATATGTATATTAAAGTTATATGACCTATTTGTACATTTTAAAGAGATTCTCTCTGTTCCGAGCTTTCCTGGTATCATTTGTTTGTGGTATCATTCACTTTCTCAAAAGCAAACAAAGTAGAAAGAAAGTATCTAGGTTGCCTAGCGAGTCTTAATGTACTCAGAAGAGGTGAGCAAAACTAAAATTATGAAGTAAAAATGACTTAATCTTACCACACTTTAGCTTTATTTTAGCAGAGGTGCGAGATTGTTTAAGATGGACATAAGTGTTCTTACAATATCATCATTAGCAATGATCTCTTTCATAGTTCTAAAAGGAAATAAATTCAACGCCGTTTCATATAATGAAAGAAAACTTTCAGTAGTCACTAGGGTAGACTGGAAACTAAAGTGAGTGACTGCTGGTAATTAGATCTATTTTAGCCAATAAGAAACAGATGCTGTCAAAGTTATTTGGTGAAATGTATGTTGTGGCTCATTGAGTCAAGAAATAAGGAAAGAATAAACCCTGGCATATATCTGAGACAAATTGTAACTGTTTCATAGCTTGTCATCCAATAGTAGTGCAACAATAAGACAATCAAAATGGTCCCAGACACCCATTTTCCCATCTGAGGGGAAAGTATTTGTAGTGACATTACCTCTAGGCCATTTTCTCTTGGAAGCTCGAAAGCTGATTCTTTCAGAGGTCGGACTTTCCAATTCAAATAAAAACAAAAGCTTCAGCTGTCTTCACAAGTTCTCACTCAAATCTGGGCAGGCCAGTAAATCCCTTTCTAACCAATCTATTTCTGCTCCATCCCATGATGCGAAGAGACACAAATACCCGGTCATGATGGAAAGAGGACTGCTTCTGAAAACCCAGATATTCAGGAAACAGTTACTGTATTATCTGCTTAAGAGAATCTTCCAGACAACCTTAAATATGGGGACAGCACTGGCATTGGCCATCGAGTTCCCCACATTGCCCCATTTCTGTACCCGAATTTCTCAATCCCATGAGAGGGTACAGAAATGTTGGTCTATATTTTGTACACAGAGATATCAAATGGATGTACAATGCTCCATGTCAGATTTTCACTGGTGAACACAACGGGAGTACCCAATTTCATTGGGTTTCTCGCATCCAAAAATTGTAGGGAGTGATTGAACATGGTATCATATATGTCAATGTCTGCTGCTCAGCTATCAGTTGTGATGCTTTTATTTTGCACCTATCAGGTAGGCTTATTTGAAGGTGAAGTAAAAAATGGAAAGAATGCTCTTCAGGTTTAAGGCTACATCCTGCAGAATCAGCTAATGACATATTTGTTCAATTCGCAGGTAGGAGCAGAATGTAGATACATTAAGACCTCTTTAATCATTGGGAACATGATTGACTATGGGCAAGATTCTCCGACACCCCGCCGCTCCCATGCCAACTGCTGAATTCTCCGCCGCCAGTTTTCGGGCGGGGGCGGGGTTCACGCCGCGCCTGTCGGGGGCCGTTGGCAGCGGCACCCCTGGCAATTCTCAGGGCCCCAATGGGCCGAGCGGCCGCCGCTTTTCGGCCAGTCCCGCCGGCATGAAATGGACATGGTCCATCACGGCGGGACCTGGCCGGTAGGCCGTCTACCGGAGTCCTCGGGGTGTGGGGGGGCATGGGAGGATCCGGCCCTGGGACGGCCCCCACGGTGTCCTGGCCCATGATCGGGGCCCACCGATCTGCAGTCGGGCCTGTGCCGTGGGGGCACTTTTTCCCTCCGCGCCAGCCTCCGTAGGGCTCCGCCACGGCTGCCGTGGACAAGAAACCCCTTGCGCATGTGCAAGAACACGCTGGCGGTTCTGCACATGCGCAGGACCACGGCGGCCCTTCTGCGCCAGTTGGCGTGGCACCAACCCGTCCGCCGCTGGCCTAGCCCCCAGAAGTGCGGAGGATTCCGCAACTTCCGGGTGGCCCGACGACATTGTGGTTCGCGCCGTTCTTGGTGCCAGCGTCGGGCTATCCCGCCGATTGCAGGGGAATCCCGCCCTATATCTCGAGCACTCTCAAGCAGCACCATAGATACCTGGATCAATCAAGGAGCATCTTATAATACAGCACTCATAACCTCCCACAACCTAACCCTGACATCTCTGCAAGGTCTCCATGAACATGCTACACACTCCCAAAATTTGATAGGCAAAGGGTCTAAACATACACGATGAGGACAGTCTTGAATCAAGGTGAGAACAGAAGAAAGACAGTGATTAGGAGGATGGAATTCATAAAACATCAATGAAACCAGGAAGACTGATAGACCAAGGACTTATTCAACTATATTCCTTGCATTGTTTGGCTCAGTCCATCAGATCCTGTGCTCATACCATCTGTGTGTGATGGACCCACAACCACATTCTTCATATAAAGAAATGGCAACATTCATGATATATTTCAACATTCATGATATGGTTCAAATTTTCAAATTTTGTAGAATTTTATGGAATGTCACTGGAATATTCCATCCAGGTATTGGTGTATTTTGTAACATCACTTTCACATTGTTCTATTTTGATTTCCCCTCTGAGAAGAGTGTCAATTTCGTACAAAGTCTGATTTCACAGCACTGAATAATAATACCTCAGTCAAGTGCTCATTCTTCATGTGTGACCTAAGATAATGAGTGTCTACAGGCTTTAAAGCACAAGAAATGGGAACAGGGGTAGATCTTATGGTCATTGGGCCTGCCCTGCCATTCAACACAATCATGGCTAATCTTTTATCTCAATTCCAATTCTTGTATTGAATTGGATTGGATTTGTTGATTGTCACGTGTACCGAGGTACAGTGAAAAGTATTTTTCTGCGAGCAGCTCAACAGGTCAACAAAAGAAAAGGAAATAAAAGAAAATACACAATAGGGCAACACAAGGTACACGATGTAACTACATTACACTGGCATCCGGTGAAGCATACAATGGTATATTGTTAATGAGGTCAGTCCATAAGAGGGTCATTTAGGAGTCTGGTAGCAGTGGAGAAAAAGCTGTTTTGAGTCTGTTTATGCGTGTCCTCAGACTTTTGTATCACGTGCCCGATGGAAGAAATTGGAAGAGTGAGTAAGCCGGGTGGGAGGGGTCTTTGATTAAGCTGCCCGCTTTCTCCAGGCAGCGGAAGGTGTAGATGGAGTCAATGGATGGGAGGCAGGTTCGTGTGATGGACTGGGCGGTGTTCACGACTCTCTGAAGTTTCTTGCGGTCTTGGGCCGAGTAGTTGCCATACCAGGCTGTGATGCAGCCAGATAGGATGCTTTCTATGGTGCATCTGTAAAAGTTGGTAAGAGTTAATGTGGACATGCCGAATTTCCTTAGTTTCCTGAGGAAGTATAGGCGCTGTTGTGCTTTCTAGGTGGTAGCATCCACGTGTGTGGACCAGAACAGATTTTTCGAGCTGTGTACTCCCAGGAATTTGAAACTGCTAACCACCTCGGCCCCGTTGATGCCGACAGGGGTATGTACAGTACTTTGCTTCCTAAAGTCAATGACCAGCTCTTTAATTTTGTTGGCATTGAGGGATAGATTGTTGTTGCTGCAGCACTCCACTAGGTTCTCTATCTCCCTCCTGTATTCTGACTCTTCATAATTCGAGATCTGGGCCACTATGGTCGTATTGACAGCAACCTTGTAGATGGAGTTGGACCCAAATTTTGCCACGCAGTCATGTGTGTACAGGGATAATAGTAGGGGGCTAAGTACACAGCCTTGTGGGGCCCCGGTATTGAGGACTATTGTGGAGGAGGTGTTGTTTATTCTTACTGATTGTGGTCTGTGGGTCAGAAAATCGAGGATCCAGTTGCAGAGTGGGGAGCCAATCCTAGGTTTGGGAGCTTTGATATGAGCTTGGCTGGGATTATGGTGTTGAAGGCGGAGCTATAGTCAATAAATAGGAGTCTGATGTAGAAGTCATTGTTGTCGAGATGCTCCAGGGATGAATGTAGGGCCAGGGAGATGGTGTCTGCTGTGGACCGGTTGCGGCGGTATGCGAATTGCAGTGGTTCAAGGGTTCTGGGAGTACGGAGGTGATGCGCTTCATGACCAACCTCTCAAAGCACTTCATTACGACTGAAGTCAGGGCCACTGGATGGTAGTCATTGAGGCAGGTTGCCTGGTTTTTCTTCGGCACCGGTATGATGATGGTCTTCTTGAAGCAGGTGGGGACCTCGGAGCAGAGTAGGGACAGGTTAAAGATGTCCGCGAACACATCTGTCAGCTGGTCCACGCAGGCTCTGAGTGCACGACCAGGGACCCATCCGGGCCCGTTGCCTTCCGAGGGTTCACTTTCAGGAAGGCCGATCTGACTTCGGAGCTGTGATGGTGGGTATGAGTGTGTTATCGGCTGCTGTGGCACTCGAATTGGATCGTTGGTTTCCTGCTCGAACCAAGTATAGAATGCATTGAGTTCATCGGGGAAGGATACGCTGCTGCTGGAAATACTGCTCGGCTTTGCTTTGTAGCCCGTTCTGTTGTTTAGGTCTTGCCACAACCGCCAAGAGTCTGCAATGCTAGTCTGTGATTCTAGCTTGGCCTGATATTCTCTCTTAGCATCTTGGGTGGTTTTGCGGAGGTCATACCTGGATTTCTTGTATAGGTCAGGGTCGCTTGACTTGAACGCCTCAGACCTGTCCTTCAGTAGGGAGTCAATCTCGCGATTGAGCCATGGTTTCCGGTTGGGGAACGTATGTACTGCTTTCTTTGGCACGCAGTTTTGCTGATGAAGTCTGTGATGCTGGTGGCATACTCATTTAAGTTTGATCGCTGAGTTCTTAAATATGGACCAGTCCACCGTCTCCAAGTAGTCACGTAGGAGCTCTTCTATTTCCTCGGACCAGCACTGCACGACCTTCTCAGCTGGATTCTCCCGCTTGAGTTTCTGCTTGTATTCTGGGAGAAGGAGCACCGTCTTAAGGTCTGATTTCCCAAAGTGCGGTCGGAGGATGGAAGGTTAGGCGCCCTTGAATTTTGAGTAGCAGTGGTCAAGAGTGTTGTCGCCCCTGGTGGGACAGGAGATGTGCTGGTGGAATTTTGGCAGTACACTCTTGAGATTGGCCTTGTTGAAGTCCAAGGCCATGATGAACAATGCCTCCGGGTGTTCTGTTTCGTAGTTGTTTATAACTGTGTACAGTTCATCCAACGCCTTCTTCACTTCTGCCTGGGGTGAGGTATTATTCCCATATCCCTGGGGTATTATTCCCATATCCCTTAATTCCCTTAGTGTCCAAATATCTTTCAAGCTATGGTTTGAATATATTTAATGGATGAACATCCAAAGGCCCCTGGCGTAGAGAATACCAAAGAGGCACAATTATTTGAGTGAAGGAACTTTTCCTCGCCTCAGACCTCAATGCTTGACACCTTGGACTGGATTCTCCGATATTGAGGCAGAGTTTCCGCGCCGTCGTGAACACCGTCGCGTTTCACGACAGCGCGAAACGGCCGCGGGCACGATCGATTCAGGCCCCGAAAAGTGGCCAGCTGCGGGGCCGCGAGTAGCGCGGTGGGCGTGGCACCAGAGCAACGGCGTCATCACGCGATGCCCAGCTCACGCCGGACCGCATAATTTAAAGTGCGCGATCCGCGCACAGGACCGAAGGATAGAGATGACAGAGCCCCGCCGTGCCGCTCCTTGGTTTCCGGAACAGTGATCTAGAGACTCTATTCGACGCAGTAGAAGAGCGCAGGGCCATCCTGTGCCCAAGATGTGGGCACTGGCACCCGTCCAGCACTGTGAAGCGTGGCTGGCGTGAAGTGGACACAGCGGTTAGCACTGTGGGGCACACCCCCCACTCTGGAGACCAGTGCCGGAAGAAGCTCCACGACCTCACGAGGGCTGCCAGGATAAGTACCCTGAGAGATCCCCCGGGCCATCTTCAGGTGCAGTTGGAGGAGTCCATCCCCGTCCAGGAGCAGGGAGTGGTGCCGGTCATGGCTGCTACCCAGGCCGATACCGCATGGGTGGCGTCCGCGGTGGAGGCAATGTGGGCAACTGTTTCGGCCATGGGTCAGGTTCTGCAAGGCATGGGGATCATGTACAGGTGCCATCCGTGGCCCAGGAGAGGGATGCCCTCTCACAGACAGCCATGTGCCAGAGCCAACTGGACATTGCCACCGTGCTCCGGGGTCTGGCCCAGTCTCAGCAGGCCATCGCTGAGAGCATCGGCTGCCTTGCGCACATGCTGGAAGGCGTTGTACAATCACAACGAGAGGTTGCACAGTCCCTGACAGGGATGTTGCACTCCATGAGCTCCGTCGCTGCGAACGTTCAGAACCTGGTCGATGCCGCAGCCGGCCTCCAGGACTGGCAGTGTCAGGTATCAGTGGTGCAACGGCGCTGGTCTCCGCTCGCACCACCGTCCCATAGTGAGGCCCGGGGGCCACCAGGCTCCCTGAGGGAGGAGGAGGTTCTGGGGCCCGTCCCGGTAAATTCAGCAAGGGAGGCCCCGGAACACTCGGACTCCCCCCGTACTGTCCCTGGTGCATCTGGTGGGCAGCGGTCAGGACAGGATGGCACCACACCATCCAGCACGCCCGCCGAGCAGCCTGGTCCATCCAAGCCGGGTCGCCCAGGAAACGCGCGCCGACGGGGAGCCACGTCGCAGGGCAGGAGTCTCAGCAGTCCGCCTCCACACCTGCTATACCGTCTGGGGAAACACCAAGGCGTAGTGGTAGGGTCCGTAAGGCAAAGAAGTTAGACATGTAGTAATTTGGCATGGGTACAGGGCACAGCTTAGTTCTAGGTGCGAGGGCACTTGTCTGTGAAAGTCACAAATAAAGTCACTGTTACACAAAACCTAGATGACTCTGTGCTATGTCCGGTGGCTGAGGGGTCATGACGGGGGACGAGTGGCGCTGGGGTCAAAGTTCGCTACAACGGTGACGCCGGCTGTGTGTTCCCTATCCCCCCCCCGCACCTCCCAAACCCCGTTGTCCTCGGCACACCGACGCCAGCTACCCCACATGGGCATGTGATGGAGTGTCCGTGACGCATACAGGGACCATCGAGGTGGAGGGTTTAGCGATGGCCATGAGTCAGACATTGTCTAATGATCCGGAGCTCACAGCTCATCTCAGAGTGGATTGTCATCACTCAACATGGCACTGATCACACCCGCTTACACAAGCAACTGTGTGATACCATCCCGTTGTGCTGCAGGTGTAAATAGCTGTGAAAGTGGTGGCATGGGCGCTAGGGTTGTCGGATGGTGCGGGAGGTGGGGGGGGGTGCTGGGTGGTGCGTTTGTGCGGAACGGTGGTGCAAGTGCCTTGCTCAGCGATGCCCTCCCCCTAGTTTGTAAAACGTGCTGCGGTCAACGCCTCGCGTGCTCGCTCTCCAAGGCGGTGGCATTGTGCAGCCTCCCAGCCATATGCAGCCCACAGGTCATATCTGTGCCCCCCTCCCCCCATCCTCCTCCTCTTCCTCCTCATATGCAGACGCGTCGCCATCATCGGGCTCCCACTCTGCCTCCTCCTCCAGAACATCACCCCTCTGCTGGGCAATGTTGTGCAGCACACAGCAGACAACAAATATGTGGCTGGCCCTCTCGGAATGGTACTGCAGGGCACCTCCAGAGCGGTCCAGGCACCTGAATCGCATCTTCAAGAGGCCAAAGCACCTCTCCAAAACACTCCTGGTTGCTGCATGGGCCTCATTGTAGCGGGTCTCCGCGTTGGTCTGTGGCCTCCGTATAGGCGTCATCAGCCACGGCCACAACAGGTACCCCCTGTCGCCCAGCAATCAGCCCCTCAGCCGGGGGTTGGGGGGGGTCCCTCGAACAGTGCAGGGATGTACGATTGCGCCAGTATAAAGGCATCATGAACACTGCCGGGGTACTGGGTGCACACGTGCACGATCGTCATGCGATGGTCACAGACCACCTGAATGTTCATAGAGTAGGTCCCCATTCTGTTCCTGAAAATTTCCCTGTTCTCAGAGGGTGGGCGCATGGCGAAGTGCACCCCATCAATCGCACCCTGGACAATCGGTATCCCGGCCACGGTGGCAAATCCCACTGCCCGGGCATCCTGGTGTGCGCAGTCCTCCGGAAACTGTATGTACTTGTCGGCGATGGCATGCATGGCGTCAGTCACGGCTCGATGCACCAATGCTCCGATGCCTGTGAGATCCCGGATAGGCCCCCGCTCGGCACCTGGAACAAACCCATCGTGAAGAAATTGAGGGCTACGGTCACCTTGACGGTCACCGGGTTGACATGTCCTCCCCCCATTCCACATGGTGCTGGTTGTGCCATGAGGCTGCATATATGTGCCACGGTCTCCCTACTCAATCGGGGTCTCCTCCTGCATGCCCTGTCCGCAGGCCTTCGAACGACATGCGGTCATGGTAGACTCGAGGCCTCATGGGGCGCCTTCCTTGGCACCACCACCTACTCTGCCTCCTCCCCCTGTGCCCCATCAAGATCAGACCCCTCATCCTGTGCATCCCCGACGACTTGGTGGTCATTGTCCCCCTCCGCCTCCTCCTGCACATGTCGGGCGTGCGGGCCTGCAGCCTCAGCAGCTGGCACGGGGCACTCTTCAGCCACTCCCTCTGCTGCAGCCGCAGCTGCTCTGAGCCGCCTGCGTCAACACAGCCGGATGGCAGCGGCTCCCGCCAAGGCGGAAAACATAGCTGGCTGGTGCGCAAACATGACGATCTGCAAGAGGGGGAGGGGGAGGAGAAACAACATGGTTAACGATGGCGCTTGGACACCTCGACAGCCATGTGCCATGGGATACATGTGTGCCCCAGTTGCCTGATCTCGCTGCAGACACACAGGCAACCTGACCCCTGCCCACAGTCTCCGTCTACTGGCCAGTTCACCCCGTCCCTCCTCATTGCTGCGCCAGTGGCCTTTGCCCATCAGCATGACCTCAACTTGCGAGCGTGTCTTCGCCACTGTCCTGCCATTGCAGGTCAGCTGGCATGTCGCTCCTGCGGATAACCCTCCCCCCCCCCTCCCCCCCCCCCACGGGCATGACTGCATCGTCCTCCCCCCCCCCCCCAAAGACATGACTGCATCCTTCCCTTCCCCCCTCCTCCCTCCCCCCACCATGGGCATAACTGCATCTTTCCCCAACCACCTCCTTCTTTCCCCCCCCCATGGGCCTGACTGCACCCTTCCCCTCCCCCCCCCCACCACCGGCATGGCGGCATCCTGCCAGCCCCCCTCCCCCACGGGCCTGACTGCATCCTTCCCCTCCCCCCCCCCTCCTATGGGACTGACTGCATCCCCCCCCCTTCCCCCCCCCCCATGGGCCTGACTGCATCCTTCCCCTCCCCCCTCCTCCCTCTCCCCCCTCTCCCCCCCTCCACCACCAGCATGGCGGCATCCTGCCCCCCGCCCCCCCCCCCTCCGAGCATGGCGGCAACCTTCCCCAAAAAACTCCCACAGGAACCCCCTGTATAGGAAGCCCCTCCACAGACCCCTCTCCCCCCCCTCCGAAAAGGTACCCCTGTCTGGAAGCTAGACAACAGGCCAGACAGGGGCAGTGGGAAGCATTATAACTGTAATACGTAGCTTGCAGGTCCATGTGTCCATTCCTCAATAGAGGGCACCTGTGTCTGAGTTTGGTTCCTACAGGTCATTATATGCAAACCATTCATTACTTTCAGTTGTGAACGGAGATTGACAACTTGTAAAAAACCATCTGCAACTTTGATCCATTCAAATCTTTTCAAGTCAGAGGTTAATGCCGTGAAATCACATGCTTGAGTGTTTGGAATGCACTTAGATCTCTTTGATGTGGTCAATGTTTACAAAATTTGGGATTTCACCACTTCAGCCAGTGAAGCCAGAAAGGATATGAATGGATCAAAGCTGCAGATGATTTTTAAAAGCTGTCAATCGGAGACCACTACTCTAAGGCTATGAATGGCTTGTGGATAATGAATCTGTGGGAACAAGAGGTAGGTACAGCTGCTCTCCTTTGAGAAACAGACAGGTGGAGCTGCAAAGTAAGTTTTACAGCTGTAATTCTTCCCACTGCCCCTGTCTGGACTGCTGTCTAGCTTCCAGAAAGGGGTACCTTTTCTGGGAGGGAGGGTTCTGTGTGAGGGGTGGTCTGTGTGTGGCAAGTCTGTGTTGGGTGTTCCTTTAGGCAGAGGATCCCTTTGGGAGGTCTCCTTATTACAGGGGTCCCTGGGGGTGCCCTATTACAGTGGTCCTTCGGGGGATTCTCTATTACAGGAGTCCTTGCTGGTTTGTCCCCCTGTTGTAGAAGTCCACGGGAGGATCCCTCTATTACAGAGGCCCCTGTGTATGGGGGAGGGCATGGGGGGTTCTTCTAGAGAAGGCGTGGGTGGTCAGTGCATTGTTGAGGTGGGGGGGGGGGTGGACACCAATGGGCTTGGATGGTCTGTACCAGCATGGCACTGGTGTGGGAGACGTTGCGGTCCTTGCGAGATCCACCACATCAGGGTCACGACTGCTGAAACCACAAGTGATTGGCGCCCATGTGATTCCTGGCCATGGGGACATAGGGCGGAGCATAGGGCGCACACTAAATAGATGTAATAGGTCATTAAGACCCATTTGCATTTATTTACATACACCCCCACCGGCACACATTGTGGACTTCGTTCAAGCCGCCCGTGGTGGGTCAGAGCATCGTGCTCGGGTTGGCTCCTGGCCCTGATCCCAATTTCCCCCCCGATGCCCGATTCTCCATCCCATCGGGGACCACATTCTGGGCATTCCGGGACTGCGAATCCAGCCCCTCATTTCTCACTTTATTTCCTGCTCATTGGCCTGGTTATGTACCAGGGATGGGACAGGTGGGGTGGTAGGGTGGGATGGGGAGCAGTGATGGTCATCGGTGGGGAAGGGGGTGAGGATGGTTAACTATCTACAGATTCATTAATGTATTACTGTATTATTTCAACATGGACATGACATGTTAAATAGTCTGCTCTCCCCGTGAATAGTAAGCCCTAATCCCTTGTGCCTACACTGATTTCATTTCCCTTCATTCTTCATTCTTAAACCCATCTATTTCTTCTGTTCTTAAATAAAGCTAAGGCCTCTGGAAGTCTATTCCACAGCATCACAAGCCTTTGGGCAAAAAGGCTTCCTCTGCTCTCTGCCTTAAACCTTTTACATTTAATCTTTTACATTTAATGTTCTCTTCATGCAGACATGCTCTCGAGTCTTCATCCACTGGAAACTATCCGCTTCCACCTACTTGGTCCCACCTTCTTAGATCATTACCGGGCTTTCAGGAAACTGAGTACAACATTTTAAGTACTTCCATCACGTAACTACAAAACTTCCCCTATTGCAATGGACCGAACCCCGATTTTTCCTGTTTTTCTTCCTCAAACTAGACAGAATCCTAGTGAATCTGCAGCTGATCATTCTTCCTCTAGTGTAAAACCCAAATTGGTAAATTGGTGCACGGTACTCCTGACGACGTTACATAGATTCACATTTACATGACAACTTTTATATTCTTCCCATAAAATGGCTCCTGTTAGATTTTTGATGGCCTCATCCACCTCAGGTGCACCTTTTAATGCAACGTTAACTTAAATTCAAAATGCTTTTTCCACTTTGTTTATCATAATGTATCATCTGTGTGTATCATGAATAATCAAATTGGCAAGGATAGCCTCGAGGGAGATTTCATAGAGTGCATGAGGGATTGTTTCTTGGAGCAATATGTTATGGAGCCAACCAGGGAGCAGGCTATTTTAGATTTAGTATTATGTAACAAAGAAGATTTGATAAATAATCTTGTCGTTAAGGATCGTCTTGGAACGAGTGATCACAGCATGCTCGAATTTCAAATGCAGATTAAGCGAGAGAAGACAGAGTGCCATACTAGAGTTTCAGCATTGGGCAGAGGTAATTATACAGGCCTGAGGAAAGAGTTGGTCCAAGTAGACTGGGCATAGATAATTGCGGGTAGGAGAGCTGAGGAACAATGACAGATATTCAGGGAGATATTAAAACCTATTCAATTAAAGTACATTCCTGAGGGGAAGAGGAATTGTAAAAAGGAGAAAAACTCTCCATGGCTAAAAAAAAAGAAAGTCAAGGAAGACATAAAGGCAAAATCTAGGGCACACCATACTGCTAAAGCCAGTGGTAAACTGGAGGATTGGGGGAACCTAAAGGTTCATCAAAAGGATACTAAACACAAAATCAAGGGGGCTAAGATGAACAATGAAAAGAAACTAGCAGAAAACATAAACACTGATACCAAAAACTTCTATAAGTATATAAAGAGGAAGGGAATAGCTAAAGTAATTGTTGGCCCTTTAGAGGATGATACTGGTGAGGTAATAATGGGGTACACAGAGATGGCGGAGGCACTGAACCAATATTTGTCCGCTATCTTCATGGTAGAAAATTTTCGGTAAACTATAGTTAATGCAGAGGAACTTGGTGCAATAACCATCACTAAGGAGACAGTATTAAATAAACTGATGGGATTAAGAACAGATAAGTCTCCAGAACCTGATGGCCTGCATCCTAGGATATTAAGGGAGGTGGCAGCGGAGATAGTTGATGCATTTGTTATGATGTTTCCGAATTCCCTGGATGCTGGAAGGGCCCGGTGGATTGAAAAAATGCTAATGTGATGCCCCTATTCAAAAAGGGAGAGAGGCAAAAAGTAGGAAACTATAGACCCGTTAACTTGACCTCTGTGGTGGAGAAGTTGCTGGAATCAATCATTACGGAAGAGAAGACTGAACATTTGGAAAGACAAAGCTCAATCCACCATTGTCAGCATGGTTTATGAAGGGTCATGCTTGACAAACTTGCTTGAGTTTTTTGAGGACATAACCAGCAAGGTGGCTAATGGGGAACCTGTGGATGCGGTTTATCTAGACTTCCAGAAAGCCTTTGATAAGATAAGTGGCACATAAAAGACTGATCCAGAAGGTGAGATCACAGGGGATTCAGGGTAGAGCACTAGATTGGTTTGAGGATTGGCTGACTGACAGAAAACAGAAGGTTGGGATAAATGGGCCCTTCTCTGGCTGGCGAACTGTAACCAGCTGGGTACCACAGGAGTCAGTCCTCGGACCTCAATTGTTTACAATTTATGTAAATTATCTGCAATCAGGAACAGAGTGTAACATAGCAAAATTTGCGGATGATACTAAAATAGGTGAGAAAGCAGGCAGTGAAAAGGAGATAAAGATTTTACAGACAGATATAGGTGGGTTAGGAGATTGGGCCAAAGTTTGGCAAATGGAGTTTAATGTAGATAAGTGTGAGGTTATCCATTTTGGCTGGAACAGTAGAAAGGCAAATTATTATTTAAATGGGAAGCAGATTCAAGATGCACCTGGGCAGAGGGATCTGGATGTCTTTGTTCATGAATTGCAGAAAGTCAGTATGTGGGTACAGCATATAATAAAAAAGGCATTTATTGCAAAAGGATTTGATTTATTGTCATGTGTACCGAGGTATAGTGAAAAGTATTGTTCTGTGTACAGTCCAGACAGATCGCTTCATACATGAAAAAACATTGGACATACATAAATACACAAAGTAAACACATAGACTCAGGCATCAGGTGAGCATACGGAGTGTAGTACTACTCAGTCAAGAAGATGTGTGAAGAGTTCAGTTCAGTCTATAAGAGAGTCATTCAGGAGTCTGGTAACAGCGGGGAAGAAGCTGTTTTTGACCGTGTTAGTGCATGTTCTCAGACATTTGTATCTCCTGCCAGATGGAAGAAGTTGGAAGAGAGAGTAACCTGGGTGGGAAGGGTCTTTGATTATGCTGCCCGCTTTCTCAAAGCAGCAGGAGGTGTAGACAGCAATGGATCTCGGGAGGCGGGTTATGTGATGGACTGGGCTGTGTTCACAACTCTCTATAGTTTTGTATGGTCTTGGGCTGAGCATAAAAGTAGAGAAGTGTTGTTGCAGTTTCATAGGGTGTTGGTGAGATCACATCTGGCGTATTGTGTCCAGTTTTGGTCTCCGCTTTTGAGGAAGGATGTGGTGGCATCGGAGGCAGTTAAGAAGAGGTTCACCAGATAGATTCCAGGGAAGAAAGGGTTGATGTCTGAGGAGAGATTAAACAGTTTGGGCTTATAGTTGTTGGAGTTTAGAAGGATGAGAGGGGATCTAATCGAGGTGTATAAAGTACTAAATGGGATTGATAAAGTAAACGTAGACCAAATGTACCCCCTTGTGGGCAATCTAAAATGTGAAGTCTTAGATATGGGTTGAGAGGCGGTAGATTTAGAACTGAGGTGAGGAGTAACTCATTCCCCGAGAGGGTGGTGAATTTGTGGAACTCACTGTCCCATAATGCGGTGGAATCTGAGTCATTAAATGGTTTCAGGATATTTCTGATAAAAACACAGGTTAAAGGGATATGGGCAATCAGTGGGAGGTGGATTTGAGACCAGGAACAGATCAGCCATGATCTGATTGGGGCTGAATTGCCTACTTCTGCTCCTAACTCCTATGCCCCTCTGTTCCTATCTGAATATCACACTTACAGTCATTGAATTCCATCTGCCACTTCTTAATCTGTTTCAGTGCCTGATCAACATCTCTAGCTTGCTTTGATCCTCCACATTTACGATGCCTTTTATTTTTGCATTGTCTGCTAATTTAGCTAACACTCCCTCTAGTCTGGATATCAGTAATCAATGTGGTCAGTGAACAGAGAGACGCAAGGAAGACCAACAGGTTTGACTGGTATCAGAGTGGTTATGCTGCTGCTAGTAATCCAGAGATTTAAATTCAAATCCCATGGCAGATTAAACTTTCAATTCAGTTAATTAATTAAATGTGGGCTAAAAATACAGGGCATGGATTAACAGGGGGGAAAAAAATCTATGTCCGGTTTTGGGCGCATTTAGTGGGGTATTTCTCGGTGGTCGAGAAACACCTGGCTATTCAATGGCACTTTGCCGATTTTATTTGGCCTCGGGGTGTTTCTCTCCGCCAAAGGCCGTAACTAAGAGTAATTTCCTGCTGGCGAGCCCGGCAGGAAAAGTTTCTCACAGATCATGGCACTGCTTTGTCTGTCTGCCACAATACCAAGCACTGCCACCCTGTGGCACATTAGAGGTTGTTCATCCAACACTCCAAGGTTGGAGGCCCTCCCAAGGTTTGGGAGGGCCACTGTTTTCCTTCGTCCACTTTGGAAAGGAGAATTTTATGAAGGTGCCTGTTTTAGTTCAATGGCTGGTAGACAGGAGTTACAGAGTGCAGACTTGCCTCCTGAGAATTGGAAAGAAGTCACAGACGATCAACAGACCAGGGGCTATGTGGGCCTCACAATCTACTGATAATAATCTATGCTGCTCTTCTGCACAAGTAGGCTTCCCTCATCAATTAATTTTGTCACCTCCTCAAAAAACTCTATAAAGTTGGTAAGACATGACCTTCCCCGTACAAAACCATGTTGCCTATCACTAACAAGTCCATTCGCTTCCAAATGTGAATAAATCCTGTCCCTCAGTATCTTCTCCAACAGCTTCCCCACCACTGACATTAGCCTCAACGCCTTATAATTGCCTGGATTATCCCGGCTTCCCTTCTTAAATAAAGGGACAACATTTGCTATTCTTCAGTCCTCTGAAACCTCGCCTGAGATCAAAGATATTGCAAAGTTATCTGTTAAGGCCCTAGTTATTTCCTCTCTTACCTCCCACAGTATTCTGGGATATATCACATCCAGCCCAGGGGGCTTGTCTACATTAATACATTTTAAAATATCCAAAACTTGCTCCTTCATTATGCTCTCAATTCTTAGAGTAATCACACAGCCATCCCTAACCTCAACATCGATCATGTCCCTCTCCTTGGTGAATATCGATGCAAAGTACTCACCCACTTCTTCTGACTCCACGCATAACTTCCCTACTTTCTCCTTGAGTGGGTCTACTCTTTCCCCAGCTACCCTCTTGCTCCTTAGATATGTATAAAAGGCCTTGGGATTTTCCTTGACCATGCTTGCCAATGACATTTCGTGGCCTCTTTTAGCCCTCCTAACTCCCCGTTTGAGTTTGTTCCTACTTTCACTATATTCTTCAAAAGCTTTGTCTGTTTTTAGTTATCTAGATCTTATGTATGCTACCTTTTCCTTTTTGACTAATCTCATAATTTTCCCTGTCATCCATGGTTCCCTAATCTTGCCATTTCTGTTCTTCATTTTGGCAGGGATATGCCTGTCCTGCATTCTAATCAACTGGTCTTTAAAAGACTCTCACACATCAAATGTGGATTTACCCTCAAACAGCCGCTCCCAATCGTCATTTTCCAGCTGTTGCCAAATTCTGTTGCAGTTAGCTTTCCCCAAATTTAGCACCCTCACTTGAGAACTACTCTTGACCTTATCCTTGAGTATTCAAAAACTTGCAGAATTATGATCACTGTTCCCAAAATGTTCCCCTACTGAAACTTTGGTTACCTGGCCTGGCTCATTCCACAATACTCGGTCAGTGAGAGCCCCTCCCTGACTGGACTATCAACAAACTGTTTCAAAAAACCCTCTTGGGCACACCTAACAAACTGCTCTCCATCCGAACCTCTGTCACTGAGGGAGTCCCAGTCAACATGGGAGAAATTCAATCACCCACCACAACAACCCTGCTATTTTCCCATCTTTCCAGAATCTGACTACGTATCTGTTCCTCTGTATCCCGCTGGGTGTTGGGAGATCTACAAAGTACAACCCCATGACTCTCAGAAATGCGACTGACATTGAAATGACCGACAAAAACATATATTGACTGGAGTGATTCAAGAAAGTGACTCTCACCATTAACTTTGCAGCGACAATTATGAATGGGTAATAAATGCTGGTGACCAGCAACACCCACATCCAACAAATGAATTTTAAAAACCAAGAGTCTTTGCTTTACATTTATAACCATTAGACCATCCTTATATCTTATTCTTTTTCCTATCTTTGAAGCAGGTTTAATTCAGTTTGCTACCTTTCCCTCTAATTCTACTTGTCTAAATATTTTCCAAAAGTCTCCTGTGCATTACCTTCTCAAAAGCTTTCAGATATAGAAAACCACTGCTGCATTTCTCCCAGTCACCACACCTCAATGTATTTGAAAGCTTGCCAGTTATCATCAGTTTGCATCTCTGCCTTCCTCAGTATTCAGCAGTGGTCAGTGTGTTTTGATTTGCTCAAGATCTGGCAGAAATGTGCGATGACTCTCAGTAGAGATACAAGCTCAAAAAATCAAAAGTCCTCAAGTGAAGTTAGTCCTCTCACTTTAGGAAGTTAAATGTAGTGAGACATGAATCCAAGGTCCTGGTTGAGGCCGTACTCGTGTGTGCAGAACTTGGCTATCAGTTCCCGCTTGCCAATTTTGTGTTGTCATGCGTCTTGAAGGCCGCCTTGGAGAATGCTTACCCGAAGATCAGAGGCTGAATGCCCTTGACTGCTGAAGTGTTCCCCGACTGGAAGGGAACATTCTTGCCTGGTGATTGTTGTGTGATGTCCGTTCATCCGTTGGCGCAGCGTCTGCATGGTCTCACTAATGTACCATGCCTCGGGACATCCTTTCCTGCAGCATATGAGGTAGATAATGTTGGCTGAGTCACAAGAGTATGTACCATGTACCTGTTGGGTGGTGTTCTCACGTGTAATGGTGATCCTCTGATCTTGAGGTAAGCATTCTCCAAGGCGGCCTTCAGTACGCACGACAACACAGGATCGCCGAGCAGAAACCGATAGCCAAGTTCCGCACGCATGAGTACAGCCTCAACCAGGATCTTGGATTCATGTCTCATCACATTTAACCCACCACCATCTGGCCTGGGCTCACAAAATCTTACCCATTTTACGAAGGGAATAGATATAAATCAAATTAACCTGAGTCCTCCATGCACAGTCTCGCTAAAACACTGGGGTTTACTTTGTTTTTTCAAATAAATTTAGAGTATCCAATTCTTTTTTTCCCAAATTAAGGGACAATTTAGCGTGACCAATTCATCTATCCTGGGCTGTGAGGGTGAGACCTACGCAGACACAGTGAGAATGTGCAAACTCCACATGGACAGTGACCCGGGGCCGGGATCCAAACTGAGTGATCGAATCATAGAATTTACAGTACAGAAGATGGCCATTTGGCCCATCGGGCCTGCACGGCTCTTGGAAAGAGCACCCTACTTAAGCCTATCCCCATAACCCTGTAATCCCACCTAATCTTTTGGACACTAAGGGGCAATTTCTCATGGCCAATCCACCTAACCTGCACATCTTTGGACTTTGGAAGGAAACCGGAGCACCCAGAAGAAACCCACGCAGACACGGGAAGAAAATGCAAACACCTCACAGACAGTTAACCGAGGCCAGAAGTGAACCCGGAACCCTGGAGCTGTGAGGCAGCAGTACTTACCACTGTGCCTCCGTGCTGCCTCTAACACTGGGTTTACTTTGGATGGGAATGCAAAACAGGCAGCACTGCATTAAATGTTTATTCCTTTATTTGGGATGTTGACAATAAAAACATTAACCCATTGTTCACCTTACTGTCCAAGAACAATCACTTAGACAAAAGTCTGTTATGTAAGATACAACACACATCTGATTGCAATATCATATACAACTCTTAAGGCAATTAACCCTACAAAACATATTTGGGAACTTTAATGCCTCACAACGATTCCACTGAAACTTTGCATTGTGTCAGCACTAAAAGTAAAGATCGAAAGCTATTAATTCTTAATTGTGATAAGTTGTTTGGTAATTGGAATAAACTAGCCAGATCCAAGCCTCAGGTTTCTCATTAGTTTCACATCAATACCTGCACTAAAACTATGGGTCAGTGGCTGTATCTTCTTGTTACTCAAGTGAATTCATTAATCATCCTGTTCTGGGATGTCCACGAAAATAGCTAAGATTTCGAAGTTGAATGAAGCCATACAGAACAGCTGTCACTGTATTTTAAAAAAAAAACAAATGTGTCAGGTCAAATTGCAATTTTAGCAATTGTCACCGAGAGCTGCAATGATTATTCTTTAACCAAAAGAGCTTCAAGAATACCTGAAATTTACATAATGAACGAAAACCAACAATATTGCACTGATTTACGTGTTGCTTCTCAATTGTCCTTAGAACTACATTTTCTTTCAGTGTGCCATTTATTTCTGGGACTTTCCACTCGCGAGCTGCATTACTTTATCCTGGGCTGGATTCCTGCCCATTGGCAATGAATGGGCCTTTAATCGAGATGTCTGCCAAACAGCTCCTAATGCTAAAGGATAAAAACTCAACAGTGGAAACTTCAAACATATAAACACACTATTACTAGATCTAGATCCTTGACCGATAGCCTCGAGGCACAATCTGTCACCTATTTCGATTCAAGACATTCACCTGCAATGAAGTGCTCATTAGCTATGATAGGTAAACACTTAATATTGAAACAAAGATATCATCTGCATTATGGAATATCAATCATGATGTGTGAACTATATACTTTGTTTGTCACTGGATGTTATTTAATTTCAGAGTATAATGGAAATGTTATAACTGCCTAAAACTCCATTCTCTGGAGATACATTATTAAAGGCCAATTACTCAACACTTGTGCACAATGCTCTCAAATACTGCAACAGGCATCAAAGTGTTAGGTCAACCAGTTACTAACTGCCATACAAGCAAAGCTTTCAAGGTTCTGCTACTCGGCAGCGTATCTCTGGAGTCTGATGTTGCAAGTTTTCCAGGTCAACTGGCCCCAGGTCACTGTGGCTGCGACATCAACTAACACGGTGCTTCTGACGATATCACTGAGCCACAAACTTATCAATATTTATTGAGTGCAAGCTAATCAATCTCTACTAATAGTATGATTTTGAGCATTCCACTTAGCTCCGCCCTCCCACGGAATATGGCAGCAGGCGAGCTGCACGTTATACCCTCAGGTTCTGGGTCATTGTGCGCTCTTAAACATCGTACTGAAATGTTGCCCTCAGCAACGCGATGTTCCTGAGTATTGAGCAATGTTTTATTGTGGTAATGTGCAAAATGAGTTGTCTTAGGTATGCTCGCATGTGTGCAAGTAACTCTAATCAGAATTTTCCATGAAGTTTCTATTTCCAAAATTCAAGTCATTTGATATCTTTAGTTTTATTGTTCATCCACTGGACAAGGGTGTTGCCAACAAGGACAAATTTGTTGTCAATTCCTGAGTGTTCTTTCGAGCTGGGTGATGGTCATCCATCTTCATGCACCGCTGCAGACTGTTAGAATGATTTTTGATACAACTGAGGGGTTTGCTCGATCATTTCAGAGGGCAGGTAAGCGACAACCAGCTGTCGGTCTGGAGTCACATATGGAACAAACCAGGTAGGGACAGTAAGTGTCTTCTCTTGAAGATCAGTAATTAACCCATTCGGGTTCTTACAAGAATCTGGTAATTTTATGGTCACCATTACCAAAAATACCTTTACATTTATAACTTATTCAATTAACTGAATTTAAATTCCCCAACTATTGTGGTGAGAATTTAAGTCATGACCCTGAAATATTAGTCCAGGCCCCTTGATTACATACGGACATACATATTAAGAACAGAAGTAGGCCATTCAGCCCTTTGCGACTCTCCGCCATTGAATATCATGGCTGAACTGATTGTGGCCTCAACTCCACATCCCAGCCAACCCTCAATAACCTTTAACTCCCTTGTTAATCAAGAATCCATCTACCTCTGCCTTAATAAAGGGGGAGAAGAGATCAAGATGTAGAATCGGTTTGGGTAGAGGTGAGAAATGATGAAAGGTAGGAAATCACTCGTGGGAGTAGTTTATAGGCCTCCGAACAGTAGCCATACTGTAGGACGGGTATACGGGAAGAATTATTGGGGCCGTGATTCATTCAGTGCAACTAATATCCACCTTAAGCTCTCTTTCCCTTATATTACCTGTGGTTCCAATTTTCCCAAGTTGCAACAACACCTGCCAAAAGTTAAATCGTATTAGAATTTAAATTATTTTCTTCAAACTTTAAGGAAATAAAAATGCTAATTATCAGCAAAGAGGCCAGTCATAACACCCAACTCTGATGCTGTGAGGTCAGTGAGCATATTACAGGGGCTTCCAACATGCTGGTACTTACTGTATGACACCCAGGTTGTTAGGGTAACATCAGAGGACCTTCTTGTCAAGCAGCTGACTAAAAGCGGCCTGTCCATTTTTAATGAGCCACTCTCTCAGGATTTGCAGTCAATCACACAATAGAAACTGTGGCACATAAACGTTATGGTCTTCCAGCCCTGTCCTAAGTTAATTTAGCTGAGTTATTTTCGTACTGTGATTAATCAGAATATCCAGTTAATATTATAATGTATTTATATAAATAAAATATAAAAATAATCAGGCAATCTCTTGGACCCTAAAATTCCAAAATGGCATAACTTTAAAATCTGGTTAAAGCAAATTTTAACTGAACAAACAAAAAAAGGTGCACTTAAAAGTCAGTGTGAAGATAATATTATGAAGTTTACTGTAATAATTTATTAAATAATATCAACTTTATATCTGATAAACTTTCCATCTACAAGCTTAATGAAATGAATGAGCTTTCCCAGAGCATAGGACAGTGCATTTCTGGTAATAAAGACAAATTTTACTAAAATAAATGGGAATAGTATCAGAGATGCAGCAATCCCAGAATTCCTCTGAGGCTGTGAATAACCTTTTCCCGTGATTTAAGGATCAGAGATTGATCTGTCACACTGTTTGTTCTAGAGAAGCTCCCAAAGGGACATTCAGTTTGAAATGTTAAGGTTAGTTCATTAGCTGTCCATACCTCATTCCTCCCAAGGATCAAGATAATACTGTGGTTAGTTAATGGCTTTCTGTTGTTTCCCCAAGAGCCTGACTGTCTGATGCTCAGAGCCAAAGAACAGGTCTTCTCTATTAGTACTGGCTCCTAAAGCTTATAGAAGGCAGCCCTGTTTGAAAACAGTCAGATTGCAGAACACTTCCAAATGGAATGTAGCACAACAAACCCAGTCCACAAAACCACATTGGGTTTCTAATTTCCTCACAGGCACCAGAACTTCGGTTACACAACATCTGCATTGCTTGCTTCTGAAAGAATGTTAACATGCCAGAGGAATGATTTTGGTGTTTAACCACTGAGCTTGTTGCCCTTAAGTGTCGCAAAACTGTTATCAACAATTGTTTGTGAGGCGAACAGCCGGATTAATCATTGGCTGCAAAATAAACAGAGGATGGCAAAACCACACCCTTGATAGAATACCAAATATTTGCCAACTGGAGCCGATTATACCTAACATGTTTGAGGTCATTGGTTTGCTCAAATATGAACACTTTGAAACAAAGCTGCTTGTTCATGTGGGGGAGGGTTCCCAGCTGTACAGTCCATGGTACTAAAATTCCTCTTGTTAATGTATAGGCAGGATTGACATCCAGACACGACCGATGGACCAAGGGAGGAAGAGTTAGTGGCTGGAATCTTCTGTCCTGGAGTCCATGCTCGCTCATGGGCACAGAGGTGGGAGGCTTTTCCACTGGGAGTCAGAAGGGTTGACCATGTGTGCTCTTACACTGTTCAGCTAATTACATATGAAACTGCAACAAGCTCAGTGATTCTCAGGGCAGGGGCAGGCAGGAAGTCACCAACCCCACCATTATCTTATGGGGCAACAGCCCAGGTGCCATATATGAAGGGAACCAGACAACCTGCATTATCCTGTCCACCTTTGTCCGGCCACTGCTCCACCCTTCCCCGCTAACCTGGTCGTCGTCCACGCAATTTGCACTGCTACCAACCCCTCTCAAGCATAGGCTGGCATTTACTTGGTACTCCCCATAGAGGACAATGTAATGGAAACTCACCATTAGTGATGGAAGAAGCCAACCTCGACAGGAGCATGCCACTTATGTACAATCGTGAATGTGAAAGTTCTAATTACTCGCTGACAGGGAACGTAATTAGGAGGAGGAACTTACTCCTGGTGAGGTGGCCTTTAAATTAGCATGCTAATGAATGCTAAAGGGTTTCCCGGAAGCTTGATCCAGGTTTAATCCACTTTTAAGGTTCCTAGAACATAATTGCTAAATTTCATCCCGCTATCCAGAAACTGATTTTTGCCAGAAAATGGTTTCCCCACCTGCCAATCTTCCCGCTGCTGGTGGGTGTGGAAGATTCCGTCTATTACGTCAAGTCTCTGTCCCCTTTGCATGATGGAGAATTCTAAAAGAGAATTGTATCAAGCCTAGGCCCAAGCCCAGCATCACAGGAACAGAGTGTCACCAGCCCTCCAGCCTTCAATGTCCGCTGTACATAGAACATACAATGCAGAAGGAGGGCATTCGGCCCATCGAGGCTGCACCGACCCATTAAGCCCTCACCTTCACCCTATCCCCAAAACCCAATAACCCCTCCTAACCTTTTTGATCATTAAGGGCAATTTATCATGGCCAATCCACCTAACCTGCACGTCTTTGGACTGTGTGAGGAAACCGGAGCACCCGGAGGAAACCCACGCAGACACAGGGAGAACGTGCAGACTCCGCACAGACAGTGACCCAGTGGGGAATCGAACCTGGGATCCTGGCGCTATGAAGCAACAGTTCTAACCATGTGTGCTACCGTGCTGCCCACTGTGCTACCGTGCTGCCCACTGTGCTACCGTGCTGCCAACAGTACAGCTGTAGTATAGTTGGCGGCACACCTTCCTTTGGGTTTAAAAGGTCAAACTCCAGGACTTCTCTGACACTCCAGTGTTATGTTGTTGGAAATTCTTGGGGGGGGGTTTCCAGCCATTCTCTCCAGTGGGATCTTCTGGTGCCACTGACAGGGCAACTCCCCACGGGTTTCCCAGCAGTGTGGGGTGGATCCAATGGGAATTCCCATTGACAACAGCGAGTCCAGAACATCCCACAGCCTGTCAACGGTGGGCCGCTCCCCTGTGGCCGGGAAAGATGCCCAGCGTGCGGGACACGGAAAATACCCCCTCCTGTATATAGAACATAGATAGAACATTACAGCGCAGTACAGGCCCTTCGGCCCTCGATGTTGCGCCGACCTGTGAAACCACTCTAAAGCCCATCTACACTATTCCCTTATCATCCATATGTCTATCCAATGACCATTTGAATGCCCTTAGTGTTGGCGAGTCCACTACTGTTGCAGGCAGGGCATTCCACGCCATTACTACTCTTTGAGTAAAGAACATACCTCTGACATCTGTCCTATATCTATCTCCCCTCAATTTAAAGCTATGTCCCCTCGTGTTAGACATCACCATCCGAGGAAAAAGGCTCTCACTGTCCACCCTATCCAATCCTCTGATCATCTTGTATGCCTCAATTAAGTCACCTCTTAACCTTCTTCTCTCTAATGAAAACAGCCTCAAGTTCCTCAGCCTTTCCTCATAAGATCTTCCCTCCATACCAGGCAACATTCTGGTAAATCTCCTCTGCACCCTTTCCAATGCTTCCACATCCTTCCTATAATGCGGCGACCAGAAATGCACACGATACTCCAAATGCGGCCGTACCAGAGTTTTATACTGCTGCAACATGACCTCATGGCTCCGAAACTCAATCCCTCTACCAATAAAAGCTAACACACCGTACGCCTTCTTAACAACCCTCTCAACCTGGGTTTCACAAGAGCTGTTAAACTGTGGTCCTGTCTGCACTCTCTAGTGGATACAAAAGATCCCATGACGTAATTTAGAAGAAGAGCAGTGAAGCTAGCCCAGTCTAGGCTAAAATTTAGCACACAATCAACAATACAATTTCAGATTACCTGGTGGTTATCAGACTGCTTTTTGCTGCGTAAAAATTGGCTGTCCTTTTTCCTACCTTACAACAGCGACTACAGTCACGGACAGAACTTGCATGTTTTATTGTTGTCCGTGATCAAAGTGTTTCACCGTGTGAGATTAGAGTGCTTTCCTTTCCCCAGACTGATTTATCCCAATTTAACTCTTTTCAGCAGCAAGCTTTTGTGAATTTCAAAGTGTTGCAGATCCCAAAAGAAGAAAACAAATATTTTCCTTTAAAAATCGAGATTGAGCATGGGAGAACTACAAGTCCCATAGGCAGGTCTCTGGGTTTAAGCTGACCCTGGAAAGGCCACCAATGTGCAGATCGTTCCTTTTTGTGATCTTTGGGTTCTGTGCATGTGCTGACCAGAGAACAGCCGCACATGCGCAATTGGTCAAGATTCTTAGTGTTAGGTTATTAAAATGTCCTGCTCACATAAGCTGTTTGTTCTCATAGTTATTTTGTTGGTATAAACCTGCGCAGAAGGGGAAACAAAAACAAGCGTGAAACAGAGCAAAAAGGAAGATCAGATAAAGAGAATCAAAATGCCATTACACAGAAAAGCATGGAAGGAACAGGATGAGAGCTGCAGAGAGCACATTTCCAAGGAAAACAGAAGGAGGTCACAGAAACCGGGGAGTGGGAGACATGAGTAAGAAGAACAGGAATCAGGACAAGATTCTGTTCAGTGACGTTAGGCGTGAGAAGCAGAGAAGGGTCTTTAAGTTTAAAGTAAGAAAGCTGCAGGATGCAGACTTAAAGCACAATAGGCCCCTGAGAAACTAGAGATGCAAGGATGCAGCTGAAGGTCTGTAACTCTTCACTACAGGCTTGGGAAGCAGTTGTGCTTTGTTGCAAGACTGAGAATCTGCGAGATTTGCATGAAAGACAAAGCTTCAAAGCACGTGATGATCCAAAGGAGAGAACCATTGGGAGAATGGCTGATACCCTGGAGGTTGTTCCTTGGTGAAGGCATCTGAGAGAAAGCATTGATTGGGAGAAGATTGCAAGAGTGGAGATTGCAAACCTTCATGTGAAAGGTGGAGTTCAATGATACTGATTGGCTCACGTTGTCACAAGAACCTGGGGGGGTAGAGTTGATAAGACACCCACAGAAGTTGTTTTGGGGGGCATTGGTCACTTGATGTGTCGGACCACAGGTCACCTATTGAATTACTGGGATATGTACTTACTGTGAATATTAGACATTGTCTGGCATCTTTGAATCTGTCTATATATATGTTTCTGGAACATACTTCTTCATTCACCTGAGGAAGGAGCAGCGCTCCGAAAGCTAGTGACATCGAAACAAACCTGTTGGACTTTAACCTGGTGTTGTAAGACTTCTTACTATGAATATTAGAGTACAAGATAGGTTTTTTAATTTGTGTTATCCCAATGAATCTGCATATACTTGTAAAGGTATCGTTGTGGGTGAAGGAGCAGCATAATATAGTTCTTTTTTTTTTGTTTAATGAATGTTTTATTCTTTTGTTAGATGGTCATCAGCAGACTCTGTGACTCTGTTCAGTAGCCATTTTCCAAGTTTCTGAACAAAAAATAAAAGTTGGGATCTATTAGACTGAATTCCAGCCTCGGAGACTTGACTTGTCCAGTGGTAACACCAGCTGGTCCATAACAAAAGATGATTATTTATTACAACATTGTCCCCAGAGATTTAAAACACACACTTCAAACAAAGATTAGACATAGGTGAAGGAGAAAACAAAATGATTATATCCTGGTATTATTTCTGTCCCTTTCATAGCAGGCCTATAGTTTCTTTGATGAATTAAGGCTTCAGCTGGTGTCGATGTCTTTTAAAAGTAGTAGATTCTCATTGGGCTGCGTGGCCTCTTATAGTTGAATTACCTGGAGTCTGGCTCTTGGCTGACCCTGAAGTTGCACCAGGTATGGGGAGGAGATCTTCACTCTCTTTCAAGTTAAAGTTGCACATTGCCTTCGTGGTGTTGTTGTCCAGCAGCTGGTTTGATGGCTGTCAAATTAGGTGGTATGTTAGGTCAAGAAACATCCTGTGCTTTGAATTTTCACACTTTGAGAGTTTGAGACAGACAATTTCTTGATATTTGGATGTGGAGCCATCACAAATCATTGAAAGGTCGATGGTAACGGTAGCATAGTGGTTAGCACAGTTGCTTCACAGCTCCTGGGTCCCAGGTTCGATTGCCGGCTTGGGTCACTGTCTGTGCGGAGTCTGCACATTCTCCCCGTGTCTGCGTCGGTTTCCTCTGGGTGCTCTGAGATGTGCATGGTTAGGTGGATTGGCCATACTAAATTTCCCTTAGGTTAAGTGTGGTTACTGGGTTACGGGGATAGGGAGGAGCTGTGGGCTTAAGTGGGGTGCTCTTTCCAAGAGCCGGTGCAGACTCGATGGGCCGAATGGCCTCCTTCTGCACTGTTAATTCTATGATCTAGGATCATCTAACGCCTATCCGGTTAGATATGGGGCCTCAGCGGGGAATGTGCCCGAGGCTGCATTCAGCTCCGTTTTCTGCACTGAGTAGCTCTGCTCACCATTTTTAAGTTTGGGTCACTGTCTGCGGAGTCTGCACGTTCTCGCTGTGTTTGCATGGGTTTCCTCCTGGTGCTCCAGTTTCCTCCCACAAGTCCTGAAAGATGTGCTTGTTAGGTGAATTGGACACTCTGAATTCTTCCTCTGTGTTCCCGAACAGGCGCTGGAATGGGGCGACTAGGGGATTTTCACAGTAACTTCATTGCAGTGCTAATGTAAGCCTACTTGACACGATAAAGATTATTATTATTAAATGACGTCCCAATCTGTTGAGCTCCCGATACGACCCCCAAACTCTAACTCACTATAAGGGGGTCCCCAGGCCCCCTGCATGCCTCGCACACTCGTGGATTGCACCTCCCAGCCCGATCATCGCTACACAAACAAGTACTAGCTTGTCTTTTCCAGCCTGGTACTAGTTTGTCTTTGCTGGCTGAAAGTGCGACCTGGGTACCTTGCATTGCTAGGCTAGCACTCAGGTGGCACTGCCAGGGTGCCAGGCTGGCCAAGTGGCTTCCTGGGGTCTTCAGATCCCCTGGGGTATCTTCACAAGTGCTGTTCCATCGGGTCCCCATTTGTGAAGACCAGCACTGAACAGCACTCCCCCAAGGCCTCCAAGGTGAAGGGATCCCTATGCCTTAGTTACCTCTGGGAATTTCACATTAGAGTGAGACTAGTTGTCTCGCTTGACTATGCAGATTTGCCAAAAAGTGATCCTGCCCACAATGGGATAGCGAGCTGGATAGATCCAGGGAGCGGGGTCTCTCATCATTTAACCGCCACGTTTATTCGTTGCGGTGCGCTGCTTTTCAGATTGATCCTTTGGTGGTTTCTCTGTATTTGGTTTTGTTTATAATGTTCTGGACTGAACTGTGCCCCTCTTGGGAGGAGTGGAATGGTTTTCTCTCTCACCTCCGCCATGCTCCATTTTGGGGGTGGGGTGGTGGGGGCGTATGTTCTGGGTGGCAAGTGATTGGTGTCCTCATTGTATTGACTTATGTATTTTCAATACTGTCGATAAACTAAAATATTTGCAAGTTGTGTTTGCTGCTTGGTCCTGCTTGTGGCTGCAGATGCCTGAAGGCTGTTGTTGCCATTTCCTTCCTTTTCTGTAGCCGGAAAGAAGTACAATATCTCAATATCTGGGCCCTGGAACATTGGGTTCAGGGGGACGTATGAGTGTAGAAGGCAATTGGGTTTGAAGCAAGAAGATGCTGTGGGACGTGGTGCATGATAATTGTTCAAATGGGCCACCTGCTAACACCATTGAAGAAATGCCTTCACAGATTGCTGGTGCTTTTGTTGCTGGTGTGGGGAGTGCTGCATGTAACTGGCACATCACCGCAGGAAGTCAAGGATGTTCAACTGCACCTTGAGCGCCAGTGGAATATGTGGATGCCAGGATTTCATTCCGGTGAAATTAGGCCGTGTGGAAGGGCCTGCACAGTTGCAGTTCCTCGACGAACAATGGCACTGATAAGTGGAACAAGTCACACATTCATGGACTGATCATTTCTAAGACAAAGTTCTGGGCATGGTTAACACATTCTTAGTGTTATCCTCCATTTCTGTTGAGGAACCTGCGAGGGGTGATGCCAGTTTCTTTTGTGAAACTGAACTGATGTAGCTTTGTATTGGTACCAATATGGAACGGTGATGTTTCTTTGTTGTATAATGGTGAGTGTGATATGTGGGATGTTACATAATTGATCTTCAAGTTTTGTTTGAGGGAAGTGCTCATTCTCACCTGCTTCTCATAGGACAAGGCTTTGTCGATCAGCTCACCTGCACCCGGCATTCCCCTCTTTCTCCCCCTTTCCCCCCTCCTCCCTCATTCCCCTGCTTCCCCCCACCCCCCGTTATTGCATTCCTCCCTCCAAGAGTCTCTGCAGCATCACCCCAGGGTGATGGGTCTGTGTCGACACTGTCAATGGGTCAATATACAAGGCAGGAGAGTGATGATCACTCGCTGTGAGGTTAGCTCTCGTGCTCCTCAGTTTATGTCAAAGTCTGACTCTTGTTTTTCTGCTGACAGCACGTTCACACCGAACCTGAATGGGGGAGGCATCAGGGGTGTTTGATCTTGGAACACCGTGCCCAGGGGCGGGGATGGGGATGCAGGCTAGCGTGCTGTGAAGGTAACGTAACAGAGTCTTCACGTGTATCAGGTCTAACATGTTTTAATAGTGAACATTTTACATTTCCATTGTCCCAAACTGGAGATTGGGACCCCTCTCTGCCTCAGTGTCCACTCAGTGATCCTCAATCATCTTGATCTTATGTGGTCTACTGTTATAACTAAGTGCGTTCCCAGGGTGGCTCCCAGGTGGAATTGGTGGCTTTGCTGCTGGTCCTCTAAACCCCTCAGGGGAACAGAATGTCCCATCTCCCATCCACAGCATCAAGAAGCCTGGCCAGGTCAGCATCGCCAAAGCAAGGAGCAGGTGGGCATGCTGCCATGCTTGTGTGTTGACTGGGAGTGAGTGGTGAGGGAACGCTTAAAAGCAGCTCCCCCTTGTTGGCAGCGAGACGCTAAGGCGTGGGTCTGGCGAATTAGATGGTGGATTGCTGTACATTTCAGCATCCTGGTGCAGCTCCGTATTTCTAGCTTGGTTTCCTGAACCCAGCTTCTCCAGCAATGCGGGGCACAGCGTCCATCGCAACACGTTAGCGTTGGGGATATGCCTCCTTTTTACAGCACTAGCTGTCGTAAGGTATGGATGAATGTTAGCGAATGAGTGAATACGTGAATGGATGAGTGGGCGAATAATTGAATGGATAGGGTGGTGGGGTGCATAGCTGGGTGAGATAAGTGTTTGAGTAGGCTGGGTGGCAGGTGGGTAGCAAGTGGGTGAGGTGGTAGGTGGGTAACATGGCAGATGGTAGTTGAGTAAAGTGGCAGGTGAATGTGGTGGATGAGGTGAATAGATGTGTTGGGTGTGGAGCGGCGGTGGGGCTGGTAGTTTGGTGATGTGGGGGAGGTAGACTATTGATGTGGGGGCGTAGTCAAGTTGGGCTGGAGGTTTGTTGGTTGGTCGGGGGAATAGTCAAGGGTCAGGGGAGATGGTTGGGCTCAGAGTGCGTAGTTGTGGAATCAGGAATAGTCCAGATAGATGGGGGGGGGGGGGGTGGCAGGGGGTGGGGGGGGGGGGGGGTGGCAGGGGTAGTTAGAGGGAGCAAAGTCTTGTATGGTGGTTAATATGCACGTGTATATGGTTTCCAAGGTAAATCTCCGATAACTTGAGCCAGGGTGCTCAGCCTGGCAAGGAGAATACTCAGGGTGTGTGTTGTTGTAAGTATACAACCATCCCCATCTCTTGAGGGTCTGGTTGATGGGAAAATGTCTTAAGGATGAAAACAACAAAGGAGCAAACTGCAGTTTTTTAGCCAGCTGAGCCGCAAAGGTTCAGCTTGAAATAGGATCATATCAGATATTGATGCTTCTTTGTCTTCATTATTTACTGTCAGAAGACACACTGATATATCAATAACATGAGCCACGTTGATCCTTCTATTACCGATATTACCCTATCTCCGAGCCCATCTGTTTTACATCAGCACTTAACTCAAACCATGAGAAGAAACATTCAAATCTAAAAAGAATACCAAGCAGACTTACAAGGCGGCAATTTGCAGTTCTGAAGATTGCTTCACTCTCACTACTGATTGTGTTATCAGAAGTTGTTGATTCAGTTATTACTTTGTAACATAGCAGCAGGAAGCCATTATCTGATACCTCCTGATTACTGAACCACGTACAAGTATTCATACCTTGTGTATGCAACGCACCTGGATAATCAGCTCACATCACAAAATATACAACCAGTCGTCGCACAATTTATCCCCACAAAACCACCTCACTCTTTGCTGCAACAGTTGAAACCACATTTTGGGGCGGCAAGCTTTTCAAAATGAAGTTGATGTTTACTCGGCAAACCTCAATTCCTCTCCCAGCCTTACCCGGCATCTCCTCGTGTTCTGAGGATGCAACACTGAAGGGAAATAAGATAAATGGGAGTTTGAGCTTTTAATTGGGCTAACCCAGGTTTACAGCTCTTAATTCATGAACTAATGGAGTTTAGGCTTCCAGCTCCAGCCGAGTGAGGTAGGTCTGCAGCTTTCAATTGATTTAACAACTTAATTGCAACATTAACATCCATTAACATTTAACTAACCTTTTAAACTAACCCCAAGCACAAACCTGCAGGCTAAATGAACTAAGCTGCAAACATAAAGGAAAAAGCTAATGCACATCTGTATGGAGCAGCGATGGACTGAGAGGTGGATCCAATAGCGGGGTCTTATAATTGCAACCTGGCCTCTCCCCAGTGAAGCTCATGGATCACTTCATTAGGGGTGAGAGAACATAAAATGTCATTGCTAGAGGTTGCTTACAGTTGGATTCCAGTCTCAGTTAATTATTGCTTCCAGTGGTTACTTTTATTCAACTTTATTGTTCAATCTATAGGTGATATAAAGAGCTGTGCACATGCACATATTTGTGCATCTGTATGAGAGTGTCTCAGCAATTGTATAACGTTATCTGAACGGTGTAAGCAACGACAGAAGTGTCCTGAAGTGTCATATTATTTCAGTGCATTTTCTGGGTTTAATCCGGGTAAGTATATTTCTTTATCGTGAAATGGGGCACTAGCTGTCAACCTATCCCACCCCATGATTGATGTTTTTTCCTTTTTGTGTTTTTCCCACAATGAACCCCCTTTCCTAAAGTGAGCTGATTTGCATCATGTTGTCGCGTGAGGTTATGCAGTGAGGCAGTGTTAAAATCACAACGGTGATTTATTAACTAAAGAAGAACTTCAACAGATTCACACAGGGCTAGTTCCCTTGACTCCCACGTTTACTCTGATGTTACCCCGCTATCCGGGTCCACGCCCTGGCACCCAATAGGCTCAGGTTTGCACGCTCTGTCCCCATAGGCTCCAGGTGGCCTGTGAAGGATCGCCCCTTAAAGGGGCCATGCTACCACATTTCTCCACCCTTAAGTTCCCTTATAATTCCACTTAAATTAAAACTCTTATATACAGTTATACAGAATTAGCTGTAAGGGAGCCAATGGGCCAAATACTTCAGGTCAGTCCATCAGGGGACTTTCCGACTCTTGCTGAATGCTTCAACGCTGTAACCGGTTTCACCATACTTGAAGCACCAGGGGAAGGCAAAGTTACAAAGCCCAAAGATGAGGCAGTACCGACACCCTCCTCAGTTCCTTTTGTGACACACAAGCTTCCCCTTGGAAAGACCTTGGTTCCATAACCACTGTCTCTGTGGCTGGCACACTGGTAACTGCTACAGGGTCCACGTGCTCAGTGTTTGGAGCAGCAGCTTCCCGCCTTGTCATGTGATTTACCTGCTTCCGCACTCCACGGTACTGTAGGTCGACAACATAAGACACTGGACCAGACATTGCAATAACCCTCCCAGCTATCCAAACTGGTTCCCCCTCTGAAATTTTGGATAGAAACTAAATCCTCCGCTTCAAACCACCTGGCTCCCTCGGCTGAGTTGTGGTACTCCTTCTGTGAGACTTACTTAGCCTGCACCCTCCCCATCAAATTCAGAAAAATGAGGTCAAGGTGGATCCTCAGGCAGTCTACACAGCTGGAGTAACCCCAATTGTCAGGTGGGGTTGTGTTGTATAAGAGTAAGAAATCTGCTAAGCAGAGCAGCAATAGTCATTTGGACTGTTTCCTCCTTGAGACTTTAAATGTTTGGACTGCTCGTTCTGCCAGCTCCTATGAAGCGAGGTGGAAGGGGGCCTTACGTACGTGCTGGATTCCATTAAATTTGATGAAGAGTTTAAACTACTTGGCTGAGAATATGGTGCCATTATCTGAAACAATCATCTCTGATAAACCATGTATTGCGTGCGTTGGGCATCCAACCATTTTGAGTGGGTGTCCACAACAATTAGAAACGCAATTCCCACAAAATCAATGTGGAACCTAATCCACAGGCTGCCCGGTCATTCCCAAAGGTGTAGTTTAGCTGTGGGTGGAAGGGTCTGCTCTGTCTGACTATGCTCACAATGACTGACTACACTTTTTACTTCTTTGTCTGCTCCTGGCCACCAAATGTAGCTCCTGGCCAACGTCTTCATCTCTATTTGGCCAGGATGTGCGCTGTGCTATTCTTGGGAAAGTGGTTGTAGCCCCAGCGGGTGCCATTACCACTCTGCTTCCCCACAAATGAACCTGATCTCCACAGGTAATCCCAGGACTACACTGCAATAGGGCCTGATTTGCTCTGATTTATCAAAATGTCAGCCAGTGAGAGCCATCTTTTTTACCTTTGATAAAACAGGATCCCTGTCAGTGTCGAGAAAATTAAGAGCCAGAACGACCTCTAGTGAATGGGAGGCTCAGATATCATCTATGGAAATTGAAACCTGCTTAAAGCTTTTGCGATTTCCATTTCTGGCCTGTGTTGAAAAGTATAAGTATACGCAGCCAACAACAATGCCTATCTTTGCACTGTGGCCGATACAACCGGCAGAATCTGTTTATCCTCGCGGAAAAGGTCAAGTAATGGTTTATGGTCTGAGACGATAGTGAAGTGACGGCCATAGACATACTGGTGGAATTTTGTATGGCAAAAGTGACTGCCAAACTTAAATGTTTTCTCTCCGACCACCATGGCAGCAGCATCTGTATCGATCATTTAATGGAAGGCCATTGATGCGCGATCAATTACACTCAAGACGAAGTGATTCCATAACTGAAGGCTTTAATCTGCTAGAACTCTTCCCCAGCAGCTTCAGTACAGAAAGTGAAGGCTGCCGTTTCTTATACTCCGCCTGTCAGGGCAGAGCTACGTAACAACATCCAATGGTAAACTCCTGGGTTTAACCAATGGTCATCAGCCTCTCAGGTACCGCAATACCTGGTACTACCACAGCCATTAACAATAAGGATAGTTTCAATGGGGGAGGGGTGTTTTACTTAACTTCACCATGTTGAGTTT
Organism: Scyliorhinus torazame; assembly: GCF_047496885.1. Lineage (NCBI taxonomy): Eukaryota > Metazoa > Chordata > Chondrichthyes > Carcharhiniformes > Scyliorhinidae > Scyliorhinus > Scyliorhinus torazame. The sequence goes on along the minus strand of NC_092718.1, from coordinate 50,246,596 downwards.
GTAGACGTTGGACTTTTCTTCCAGGTCTTCGTCAAGTTTGTTCACTGCAGTCGGTGGTATTCTTTTTAGGAACTGTAAGAAGTCTTATGACACCAGGCTAAAGTCGAGCAGGTTTATTTCGAATCACTAGCTTTCGGAGCACAGCTCCTTAATCAGGTGAGCAGCACGGTAGCCTAATGGTTAGCACTATGTCTTTACAGCTCCAGGGTCCCTGTCTGTTAAAGAGTCTGCATGTTCTCCCTATGTTTGGTTGGGTTTCCTCCGGGTGTTCCAGTTTCCTCCCACAAGTCCCGAAAGACATGCCATTAGGTAATTTGGGCATTCTGAATTCTCCTTCTGTGTACCCGAACAGGCGCCGGGATGTTGCGACCTGGGGATTTTCACAGTAACTTCATTGCAACGTTAATGTCAGCCTACATGTGTCAATAAAGATTATTATTATAAAAGGTGAGTCTAGGTCTGATACACCTGACTCTGTGGGCTGGATTCTCCGTTTCAGGGACTACACAGTCGTGAAAACTGTGGTCTTTTACACCAGAAAAAACTGACGTCAAACGGCCACAGATTCACAGCCCTGCAGGGGGCTAGCAGGGAGCCGTTGTGGAACTCGCAGCTCCAGCTGCAGATATGGCTCCCCGCACTTCCTAGTCGGAGGCTGCGCATGCGCACGGCAGGGGCCTCTAGCGGCTGTGCCGTGCTCCATGGCGGACTCAGACCGCGGACCTGGATCGGCTGTGCGTCCGACCCGGACCACTTGCACAATAAAGACCCAGTCCCGTATGAGGCCATCCTGCCCTCCGATCGGTCCGCCCCCGACCATGGCATATGCAGACTGAGTCCACAGCTGTCTCGCAAGTCTCCCAAATGGCAGGACCAGATTAGAAATACCCCATCGGGTCTTCGGGCCGGTCGAGGGTGGAGAATAGCGGGGCGGGTTCAAGCAATAGCCGCAAGTGGTGGATACGCTGCTTTTCGGGTGCCAGAGAATCGAGGAACCGGCGCCGGTCCCGATTCCACGCGTGAAACTGGATTCTCCGCCCCGGCGACGAACACAATTTCGGCATCGGGGAGCGGAGAATCCAGCCCTGTATCTGGCTTATATGTGGCCTTCTTTGTTACATCTGGAACAAATTAATTCCTTACATGTGCATGTCTTGGGGATGTTCTCCCCCACAACGATAACAAGCCTCTAAACTGACAGGGCGGGATTCTCGTGGCATTCACGACAGTAAGATTCTCCGGTCTTGTTGCAGTGAATGGGAGATTTGGGTGAGTATCAAATTCTCCTCGTGCATTGGAGTGCAAAAGCTACAGTCCTGCTGGCCCTCATTGTAATAGCTGTGTGGTAATGGGGCCCCTTTAAGGGACGCTCTTTCACGGGCCGCATGACCCAACCGGAGCTAGCAGCAGTAGAGGGGCGGACTTGCAATGGAGAATCCTGACCATGTTCACTCTTCCTTTTCTCAGACTGCACCCTCGCCCTGGGTACTTTGAGTGCCCACTGTTTCCCATCATAAATGATTTATCGCGCTTTTCTGGCCTTGTAGTTCAAAAGTGCTTTGTTCACCGCTTTCTGTTGCTTGCGCCAACTCAATCACTTTGTCCATCGATATTCTGGTTTCTGCCAACAACTACTCCTGAATATTTAAGTTATTAATGCTGCAGACCAAACAGTCTTGTAATGTGACACGGAGAGACGGGCTAATTCACAATGTTCCGATGACATCTATCGAAGTCTGGATACAAAAGCGGATGCTGTTATTCCAGGACCCCTATTGGCTGAATGGAATTTATAGCGCTACATTTTAATGGAGGGCTCATTGCTCAAAACACAGGGGGCTGGATTTCTCCGCTGTCGGGATGCTCTGTTTTGCCGGCAGCCCGGGGGTTTCCCGGTGGCGTGGGGTTCCCCACAATGGGAAACCCCTTTGACCAGCAGGGGAAACGGAGCATCCCGCCGGCGTGCTGAACCAGTAATCTGGCACAGTGCAAAGGTGAATCCAGCCCTTGGTGTCCGGAGATATTCGGCTTCTCACGAGGTTATAGGTTTGTGAGTAATGTAACATTTTACTTGTCGCAATTCATTGGCAGCAACAAAGTATCAAAGCCTTTCCATATTTTGGCCCCAACTTTCAACCTCAAGATCAAATGGGACGATTTTTCCTGAATAGCGGCACAACTAATAATATTAATCTTTGTCATAAGTAGGCTTACATTAACACTGCAATGAAGTTACTGTGAAAAGCCCCCGTCACCACATTCCAGCACCTTTTCCGGTACACAGAGGGAGAATTCAGAATGTCCAAATTACCTAACAGCACGACGTTCGGGACTTGTGGGAGGAAACCAGAGCACCCGGAGGAAACCCACGCAGACACGGGGAGAACGTGCAGACTCCGCACAGACAGTGATCCAAGCCGGGAATTGAACCTGGGACCCTGGAGCTGTGAAGCAACAGTAGTAACCACTGTGCTACCGCGCTGCCCGAATTCAACTGTGATTGATTCTTTAGCTTTTTACAGGACACCAAGAGGTCATTCTTCCCCTCTCCTTTCCAAAAGTCGATGGCATTCCTTTCAACTGGACTGATTTATTTTTGTGGCCAATGTGAGAGTGCGAGGTAGTACGACGCGACAGTGTTAAATCACAACAGTGATTTATTAACAAAGGAAAAACTTCATATTACAGATCAACACACTTCCAACAGAGGACTCATCCCCTCAACTCCCACGGTTACACTGATACCCAGCTACCCAGGTCCACCTCCTGGCTCCTGGTAGACTCAGGCTCGCACGCTCTGTCCCTGGCTCTGGTCGGGTCATGTGGCCAGTGAAAGAGTTCCCCTTAAAGGGGCTCCACTACCACACAGCTATAACAATGAGGACCAGCAGAACTGGAGCTTTTGCACTCCAATGCACGAGGAGTAAATTCTCAAAGCACCATAACAGCTTTAAACAAAGGTCCTACTTGTAGCTACTTGTATCTGGAGCTTGTTAATTAGTTAATTGGATTAGGCCAGTTTTCAGAGGCTAGAGTCACAGTATAAAGGTGAGCCAGCTACAGTGTAGACTTTGTTTGCACTGAGTGCTGAATTTGGGTGCATTTGAGTGCTATAGTGAGAGTTTGGTGACTGAGGGAGTTTGGTGAGGAGGGAGTAAGGTGCTCCTTTCATTTCATTTCCTACATTTCCTTAAAGAGCGCGAAGGAAGCCGGGCGTTTACAGAGAGTGCAGCTGACTGGGAGCAGAGTCGGAGGGCGGAGTTCCAGTTGGTCCACAGGGCAGCTATATTTTGTAAGGTGAGAGGGTATGGAGGCTAGGCCAGTTGCATGCTTCTCCTGTAGGATATGGATGGTGAGGGATACCACCGGTGTTCCCACTGACTATACCTGTGGGAAGTGCACCCAACTCCAGCTCCTCAGAGACCGTATTAGGGAACTGGAGCTGGATGAACTTCGGATCATCCGGGAGGCAGAGGGGGTAATAGAGAAGAGTTACAGGGAGGTTGTCACATCCAAGGTACAGGACAAGAATAGCTGGGTTACAGTCAAGCGAAGGAAAACGAACTGGCAGACAGTGCAGGGATCCCTTGTGGCCATTTACCTTAAAACAAGTATACTGTTTTGGGTGCTGTTGAGGGGGATGACCTACCGGGGGAAGGCCCTAGCAGCCAGGTCTCTGGCACTGACTCTGGCTCTGTGGCTCAGAAGGGAAGGGGGAGAATAGAAAAGCAATAGTGATAGGAGACTTAATGGTTAGGGGAATAGATAGGAGATTCTGTGGTCGCGAGCGAGACTCCCGGAAGGTATGTTGCCTCCCGGGTGCCAGGGCCAGGGCCAGGGATGTCTCGGATCGAGTCTACAGGATTCTTAAGGGGGAGCGGGAGCAACCTGAAGTCATGGGGCCCATGGGCACTAACGGCATAGCTAAGAAAAGGGATGAGGATCTAAAAAGTGATTTTAGGGAGTTAGGTTGGAAGCTAAAGAGCAGGACAAGCAGAGTAGTGATCTCAGACTTGCTACCGGTGCCACATGCAAGTGAGGCAAGGAACAGAGAGCGAGTGTGTGGTGAGCCACGTATGGCTACGTAAGGCTGTTGTGTATATGTTCTACTGTCCTATTAGTATTGTTATCTCCACTGTTGTATATACTTATTGTTATTGCTGTTCTGTTATTGGTTGTTGCTGTTGTACTGTTGGAATGTTATTATTGGTGCTGCTGTTGGCTCCGCCTGTGGCTCCGCCCAGCTGTGGAGGTATAAAGCCTGTTGACCTGGGCCAGCCCTGCAGTGCGGGAGGAGCTACAGGTCGGCACATATTTAGTTTATTAAAGCATCGGTTCACTGCTTCTCAGCGTCTCGTCTGAATTGATGTCTATCAATATAATAAGCTAAACTTTTAATAATGGATGCTGACCTCAAACCTGAACTTCTCGAACTGGACCCGCAGGACGCTGAAGTGCCGGCTATCTTTGAGCATTGGCTCAGCTGCTTCAAGGCTACCTCAAATCCTCGACTGCTGTGGTTTCCTCGGCACTCAAGCAACGTCTCCTCGAAGCCCGGGTGAGCCACCGGATCTTCCAGTTAATCCGAGATGCGGGCTCGTATACGGAGGCTGTAGATGTACTCAAGGAACAGTTTGTGAGGCCGGTCAAAGAGGTCCTCGCCCGACACCTCTTCACCACGCGGCGTCAGCGCCAGGGTGAGACGCTCGCGGAGTATCTTCGTGAGTTGAGGGTACTCGCCCGCAGTTGTAACTGCCAGGCGGTCTCTGCATCGGAGCATTCGGAGCTAATGATTCGGGACACTTATGTGGCTGGAGTCCGGTCCAGCTATGTCCAGCAGCGTCTCCTCGAGAAAGGGGCTCTCGACCTCGAGGCGTCAGTGAAGCTGGCTACCTCACTAGAAGTGGCTTTCCAGAGCCTCGAGGCCTTCCCATCCGACCACGCGGAATCCTCGGAGACGTCAGAGGCGAAGCCATCACCCGACCCAGGCGTATTTCATTCCTGCGCCGCACGGCTGCCGGCCAGCTCCGGAGGACCTTGCTGTTATTTCTGCGGGCAGTGCCAGCATCCCCGGCAGCGCTGCCCAGCATGCAGCACTGTGTGTAATGAGTGCGGCAAGAAAGGTCATTTTGCGAAGGTATGTCTGAGCCGCTCTAAAGCCCCAAAATCAAAAGCCGGTCGGCCTGAGGCTCACAGACCCCATAACGTGGCATCGTGCCTGCTGGGACCACCCCCTTCCGACGCGTCATCCGCCGTGTGCAACCCGTGGAGGACGCCATCTTGATCGTCGTCCCCGACGCGGCCCACCATGTGCGACCAGTGGGCGCCGCCACCTTGGCCGACATCGTCGACGACGCTATTTTGTGATCACGCTGCTGCCACAGATAGTCCTTCGCAATACCTCAGCTCGGTCCAGCTCGACCAGTCCCGGCCTTACCATCTGCGAAATTCGATGATGGCTGTCAAACACAACGGGCAGGAGGCGTCCTGCTTCTTCGACTCCGGGAGCACATATAGTTTTTTCCACCCGGATATGGTAAGGTGCTGCTCCCTGCGGGTCCTCCCCGTCTCGCAGACTATATCCCTCGCGTCCGGTTCGCACTCCGTTCAGATCCAGGGGTATTGTGTCGCAAACCTGTCAATACAAGGCGTAGAGTACACTAACTTTAAGCTCTACGACCTCCCTCATCTCTGCGCTCCCCTCCTGCTCGGGTTAGATTTCCAGTGCAACCTCAGAAGCCTAACACTAAAATTCGGGGGACCCCTGCCCTCTCACACGATCTGTAGCCTCGCAACACTGAAGGTCGCCCCTCCCTCGCTCTTCGCGAACCTCACCCCAGACTGTAAGCCCGTCGTCACCCGGAGCAGACGGTACAGTGCTCAGGACAGAGCCTTCATCAGGTCAGAGGTTCAGCGGCTCCTGGAGGAAGGGATCATCGAGGCCAGCAACAGCCCCTGGAGAGCGCAAGTGGTGGTCGTCCGGACCGGGGAAAAGAACCGGATGGTAGTCGACTAGTCAGATGATCAACCGGTACACGCAGCTCGATGCATACCCCCTCCCACGCATATCTGATATGGTCAATCAGATTGCGCAGTATCGAGTCTTCTCTATGGTAGAATTGAAGTCCGCGTACCACCAGCTCCCTATCCGGCTGGAAGACCGCCAGTACACTGCCTTCGAGGCAGATGGTCACCTCTTCCATTTCCTCAGGGTCCCCTTTGGCGTCACCAACGGGGTTTCGGTCTTCCAACGAACAATAAACCGAATGGTGGACCAGTACGGGCTGTGGGCCACGTTCCCGTACTTGGATAATGTCACCATCTGCGGCCATGACCTGCAGGACCATGACGCGAGCCTAGACAAATTCCTCCGCACCGCCCGACTCCTTCATTTAACCTACAATAAGGAGAAATTTGTTTTCCGCATAACCCGGCTAACCATCCTCGGCTATGTCGTGGAAAACGGTGTCCTAGGGCCCGACTCCGACCGCATGCGCCCCCTTCTCCAGCTCCCCCTTTCCCACTGCCTCAAGGCCCTGAAACAATGCCTGGGGTTTTTCTCGTATTATGCCCAGTGGGTCCCCAACTTCGCGGACAAGGCCCGCCCACTCATTAAGTCCACCATTTTCCTGTGAAGGCTGAGGCCCGCTTGGTTTTCAACCGCATTAGAGCCGACATTGCCAAGGCCATGATGCACACTGTGGATGAATCCCATCCATTCCAGGTGGAGAGCGATGCATCTAACCTTGCCCTGGCCGCTACCCTCAGCCAGGCAGGAAGGCCTGTCGCCTTTTTTTCCCATACCCTCCATGCCTCCGAGATTCGACACTCCTCCGTCGAGAAGGAGGCGCAAGCCATTGTAGAAGCTGTGCGACACTGGAGGCATTACCTGGCCGGCAGGAGATTCACTCTCCTCACAGACCAACGGTCAGTTGCCTTCATGTTTAATAACATGCAGCGGGGCAAGATTAAGAACGACAAGGTTTTGCGGTGGAGAATCGAACTCTCCACCTATAACTACGACATCTTGTATCGCCCTGGGAAACACAACGAGCCTCCAGATGCCCTGTCCCGCGATATATGTGCCAGCGCGCAAAGAGACCGGTTACAGGCCATCCTCAATGACCTCTGTCACCCGGGGGTCACCCGGCTTATTCACTTCGTCAAGGCCCGCAACCTGCCCTACTCCACTGACGATGTCAGGGCTGTGACCAGGGATTGCCAAATCTGTGCAGAGTGCAAGCCGCACTTCTATCGGCTGGACAAGGTCACCTGGTGAAGGCCTCCCGCCCTTTTGCACGCCTTAGCGTGGACTTCAAAGGGCCACTCCCCTCCACTGACCATAATGTGTACTTTCTCAACGTTGTTGATGAGTACTCCCACTTCCCGTTTGCAATCCCTTGTCCTGATATGTCCTCTGCCACTGTCATCAAGGCCCTGTGCAGCATTTTCTCCATTTTGTTTCCCCGCCTATATACATAGCGATCGGGGCTCCTCATTTATGAGTGAGGGGCTGCGTTAGTACCTGCTCAGTAAGGGCGTCACCTCGAGCAGGACTACCAGCTACAAACCCCGGGTGGAACGGGCAGGTGGAGAGGGAGAATGCTACGGTCTGGATGGCCGTCCTTCTGGCCCTACGGGCTAGAAGTCTCCCAGTCTCCCACTGACAGGAGGTCCTCCCTGACGCGCTCCACTCCATCCGGTCGCTTCTGTATACTGCCGCAAACGAGACCCCTCACAACCATCTATTTGTCTTTCCCAGGACATCAATCTCCGGGGTCTCGCTCCCGGCCTGTTTAACGAAACCTGGGCCGGTCCTCCTAAGGAAACACGTGAGGAGCCATAAGGCCGATCCCCTGGTCGAGCGGGTTCAGCTTCTCCACGTGAACCCTCAGGATGCGTATCTGGCACACCGCGATGGATGGCAGGACACAGCCTCCCTCTGGGACCTGGCTCCCGCGGGTACCCCTGCGCCCATTATCACCATGCCCCTCCCAGCCACCTCCCCACCCACTTCCCCACCTACACCTTCATCAACATCTCCCACAGGGTCCTTTAGCCCTGCCTCTCCATCGTCACCCTATCCGGGATCCTGTTGTGCAGACGACGTGCTCCCGGAGCCGAACATTTTGACGCCAGTGGCCACGCCGCAGCCGGAGCTGAGGCGTTCGCAGCGAACAATTCTTCCTCCTGTGAGACTGAACTTATGAGTCACTTTCACCCCCGCCGGACAATTTTTTTAACGGGGGGTGAATGTGGTGAGCCACGTATGGCTATGTAAGGCTGTTGTATATATGTTCTACTGTTCTATTAGTATTGTTATCTCCACTGTTGTATATACTTATTGTTATTGCTGTTCTGTTATTGGTTGTTGCTGTTGTACTGTTGGAATGTTATTATTGGTGCTGCTGCTGGCTCCGCCTGTGGCTCCGCCCAGCTGTGGAGGTATAAAGCCTGTTGATCTGGGTCAGCCCTGCAGTGCGGGAGGAGCTACAGGTCGGCACATATTTAGCTTATTAAAGCATCAGTTCACTGCTTCTCAGCATCTCGTCTGAATTGATGTCTATCAGAGTGCAGCTGAGCACATGGCTACAGGGCTGGTGCAGGAGGGAAGGCTTCAGATATGTGGATCATTGGGATATCTTCTGGAGAAGGTGGGACCTGTACATGAAGGACAGGTTACACCTAAACTGGAGGGGCACCAATATCCTGGGTGGGAGGTTTGCTAGAGCTCTTAGGGAGGGTTCAAACTAGTTTGGCAGGGGGATGGGGACCAGAGCTATGGATCAGAGGATAGGGTAGCTGTTGAACAGGCAGAAATAATATGCACCAAGTCTGTGAGGAAGGATAGACATTTGATAGGGCAAAGTTGCACCCAGTGGAATGGGTTTATGTGTGTCTGTTTCAATGCAAGGAGTGTCAGGAATAAGGGAGATGAACTTAGAGCATGGATTAGTACTTGGAACTACGATGTTGTGGCCATTACGGAGACATGGATTTCACAGGGGCAGGAATGGTTGTTAGATGTTCCAGGGTTTAGATGTTTACAGAAGAATAGGGAGGGAGGTAAAAGAGGAGGAGGAGTGGCACTGTTAATTAGGGAGTGCACCACAGCTGCAGAAAAGGAGGTAGTTGAGGAGGGTTTGTCTACTGAGTCAGTATGGGTGGAAGTCAGAAACAAGAAAGGAGTAGTCACTTTACTGGGAGTTTTCTATAGATCCCCCAATAGCAGCAGAGAGATAGAGGAACAGATTGGGTGGCAGATCTTGGAAAAGTACAGAAGTAACAGAGTTGTTGTCATGGGTGACTTCAACTTCCCTAATATTGACTGGAACCTCCTTACTGCAAATAGTTTGGATGGAGCAGATTTTGTCAGGTGTGTACAGGAAGGATTCCTGACTCAATATGTAGATAGGCCGAGTAGGGGGGAGGCCACATTGGACTTGGTGCTCGGCAACAAACCAGGCCAGGTGTTAGATGTTTCGGTGGGAGAGCATTTTGGTGACAGCGACCACAACTCCTTGACCTTTACCATAGTCATGGAGAGGGACACAGTATGGGAAGGTATTTAAATGGGGGGAGGGGATATTATACTGCTATTAGACAGGAGCTGAGGAGCATAAAGTGGGAACAATTGTTCTTGGGGAAATGCACAACAATAATGTGGGGGTTGTTTAATGAGCGCATGCTGCGAGTGCTGAATAGTTTTGTCCCACTGAGACGAGGAAGGAAGGTAAGGTGATAGAGCCTTGGATGACAAGAGAAGTGGAGCTCCTAGTCAAGAAGAAGAAGGAAGCTTAAGTAAGGTTGAGGAAGCAAGTATCTGACTAGGCTCTAGAGGGTTACAAGGTAGCCATGAAGGAACTCAAAAATGGACTGAGGAGAGCTAGAAGGGGGCATGAAAAAGCCCTGGTGGGAAGGATTAGGAAAAACCCCAAGGAGTTTAACACTAATGTGAGAAATAAGAGGATGATCAGAGTGAGAGTAGGGCCGATCAGGGATAGTGGAGGGAACTTGTGCCTAGAGTCTGAAGAGATGGGGGAGGCCCTAAATGAATACTTTGCTTCAGTATTCACTGGAGAGAGGGACCTTGTTGCCCATGAGAACAGTGTGAACCAGGTTAATAGACTCGAACAGGTTGATATTAAGAAGGAGAATGCGCTGGAAAGTTTGAAAAGCATCAGGATAGGTAAGTCCCCTGGGCCTGACGGGATATACCCAAGGTTACCACGGGAATCAAGGGAGGAGATTGCTGCGCCATTGGCGATGATCTTTGCGTCCTCACTCTCCACTGGAGTAATACCGGATGATTGGAGGGAGGCAAATGTTGTTCCCCTGTTCAAGAAAGGGAATAGGGAAATCTCTGGGAATTACAGACCCATCAGTCTTACGTCTGTGGTGAGCACAATATTGGAAAGGGTTCTGAGAGATAGGATTTATGATTATTTAGAAAAACATAGTTTGATTAAAGATAGTCAGCATGGCTTTGTGGGGGGCAGGTCATGCCTCACAAGCCTCATTGAATTCTCTGAGGATGTGACGAGACACATTGATGAAGGTCGGCAGTGGATGTGGTGTATATGGATTTCAGTAAGGCATTTGATAAGGTTCCCATGGTAGGCTCGTTCAGAAAGTTAGGGGGCATGGGATACAGGGAAATTTGGCTGTCTGGATACAGAATTGGTTGGCCGAAAGAAGACAGCGAGTGGTAGTGGATGGAAAGTATTCCGCCTGGAGGTCGGTGACCAGTGGTGTCCCGCGAGGATCTGTTCTGGGACCTCTGCTCTTTGTGGTTTTTATAAATGAACTGGATGAGGAAGTGGAAGGGTGGGTTAGTAAGTTTGCCGATGACACAAAGGTTGGTGGAGTTGCAGATAGTGTTGAGGGTTGTTGCAGGTTACAACAGGACATTTACAGGATGCAGAGCTGTGCTGGGAAGTGGCAGATGGAGTTCAACCTTGATAAATGTGAAGTGATTCATTTTGGAAGGTCGAATTTGAATGCTGAATACAGGGTTAAAGGCAGGATTCTTGGAAGTGTGGAGGAACAGAGGGATCTTTGGGTCCATGTACATAGATCCCTCAAAGTTGCTACCTAGGTTGATAGGGTTGTTAAGAAGGTGTATGGTGTGTTGGCTTTCATTACCAGGGGGATTGAGTTTAAGAGCCATGAGGTTTTGCTGCAGCTTTATAAAACTCTAGTTGGACCACACTTGGAATATTGTGTCCAGTTCTGGTCGCCTCATTATAGGAAGGATGTGGATGCTTTGGAGAGGGTACAGACGGGATTTACCAGCATGCTGCCTGGACTGGAGGGCATGTCTTATGAAGAAAGGTTGAGGGAGCTAGGGCTTTTCTCACTGGAGTGAAGAAGGAAGAGAGGTGACTTGATAGAGGTGTACAAGGTGATGAGAGGCATGGATAGAGTGGATAGCCAGAGACTTTTCCCCAGGGCGGAAATGGCTGTCACGAGGGGACATAATTTTAAGGTGATTGGAGGAAGGTATAGGGGAGATGTCAGAGGTAGGTTCTTTACACAGAGAGTGGTGGGTGTGTGGAATGCACTGCCAGCAGAGGTGGTTGTCATGATATTCAGGTAAACATCATAGCACATACATACTGATGGACAGATCAACGGACCAATCAACACACACACAACACCACAGGCAAGTGCATACACAGTACAAAACAGGGAACATGATACTTTCTGAGCATTCCAGCAGGAGACGGCTCAGGGCACAGAGCTCATAGCAAGCCACTCAGTCATCCACCATGTGCTGAGTGCCACTACAAGATAGAATTAGGAATAGGTCCACAGATTCTAGGGTTATGATCGAACCTCAGTAACCAGTTTACCACTGTAAATAAATGTTAGCAAATAAACTGAGTTGTACCATTCGCAACCGTGTTGGTTTGTCTATGTAGCAGAGTACCCAACACATCAGTGGTGAAGTCAGAGTCATTAGGGACATATAAGCAACTCTTAGACAGGCACATGGACAGCAGTAAATTGAAGGGGTGTAGGTTAGGTTGATCTTAGATTAGTATAAATGGTCGGCACAACATCGTGGGCTGAAGGGCCTGTACTGTGCTGTACTGTTCTATGTTCTATAAGGTGCAGCTGATGCCAGGATGAGTTGAGACAGGCAGACTTGTGAAGCTTGAAAGGTATGGAAACGTTGAACACCAGTTTCTGTGGCTAGAGAAATTTTGCAACAATTTGTTTTTTGACTACCTGCACAGACCTAAGACTGAGTTGCAACTGCTCCTCGGAATGTGAGGTATTTGACAGATTTGACACTGGCCCACCCATAGTGAAATAATCTCAGGAGAAGGGATGATATTCACCTTGGATATATATTTGTATATTCATTGTTGGTAGTCTCCTTGTTATTCTCGCGTGTCCAACCTAAAAGTGACTTTATCGCCCTCTGTCGGTCCTCAAATGATAAAAATATCAGGGGCTGAATTCTCCATTCTGGAGACTATGTGTTGACGCCGCGTCCAAACGGTATAGTTTTGCTCCTGTAAATCCTGGATTAAAGGGACACGAATTCCCAGCGGCAGACTCGGACCTCGGGGCTGGATCCCCCGATCGGCTGCACACCCGACCCTCAAACCCCGCACAATTATCCCCCAGCCGCCTATAAGCCACCCCTGGCCTCCCATCGGCACGCCCCTGTCCAGCGTGGCCGCGGACTGAGTCCGCCGCCGCCATGCGAGTTTCCCGACCGGCAAGACCAGGTTAGTTCCCCGCCGTCGGGACTTCGGCCGGTCAGTGGCAGAGGATGTCAGAGCGGGCCTCTGGCAATGGCCCCTGCGGTGTGGCGTACTCCCTGGTGATGCCACTTTTCGGTGCACGGAGAGTCGGCAAACCGCCGCCGGTCCCGATTCCAGCGTCAAACTAGATTCTCTGCCCCGGCGTCGGCCATGATTTTGGCGTCGGGGTGCGGAGAATCCAGCCCCAGATGTGGGATTGGCATGAATGCCCACAGAATTGTTTGTTCATGTTGTCATTGTTAGCGCTTTGGGGAACTTAAGCCCCTGTGCCACCTCTGGCCTCCCTCTGTTCATGTCGGATGTTGCAACTTTGGCTTAGATGGTCCTCAAAGCAGTCTGAATCAAATTTCAATGTTTGCCTCCACATGGATCAGTGAGCTGCTTTGTTTTTCTCCAGGGAGATTGACTGCAATTTGATTCTTCCCTCTTGATGTTGCCTCAACACCTGATACAGACCTAGTCTAGCAGGTCCTTTAGGACTCAGCCAGCTCAGTCTGTGGTGCTGCTACTGAGCCAATCTTGGTGATTGACATGAAGTCCCCTATCCAGAGTGCATTCTGCACCCTTGTCGCCCTCAGTGCTCCCTCCAAGTGGTGTTCAACTTGGAAGAGTACTGATTCATCAGCTGAGGGCTATGTGGTAATCAGCATGAGGTGTCATTGCCCACGTTTGACCTGATGTCATGAGACTTCATGGGATCAGAGTCAATGTTGAAAATTCCCAGGGTAACTTCCTCCTGACTGTATACCACTGTGCCGCCACCTCTGGTGGGCCTGTCCAGTAGGTGGGACAAGACACTCTCCGGAATGGTGATGATGATGTCTGGGACATTGTCTGTAAGGTATGATTCCATGAGTACAACTGGTTCAGGCTGTCGCATGACTAAACTATGAGATGTCTCTCCCAGTTTTGACATAAGCTGCCAGATGTTCATAATGAGGACTTTGCTGGGTCGACGGCTGGGTGTGCCTTTGTCATCACCAGTGCCTTCATCAATTCCTTTTCGTAGACTTTATAGCGGTTTGATACAACTGGGTGGCTTGCTAGGTTAGTTCAGAGAGCATTTAAGAGTCAACCAACTTGCTCTGGGTCTGGAGTCATATGGAGGCCAGACCAGGTGAGGATGGCAGATTTTATTCCCTAAAAGATATGGAATTGCACAACGATTAACTCCAGATTTTTTTCATTAACTGAATTTAAATTCCATCAGCTACCGTATTGGGATTTAAATTTGTATCCCCAGAGCATTGGCCTGGGCCCCTGAATTACTACTTTAATAACATTACAGTAGTGGCAATGGTAGGCCACAGCCTCCCCCTGTCATGGGAGCAAAAGGAGGAGTAACCAAGAAGAATCAGGAAAATTTGTAATGAGGATAGACATCACCAGGTGTTATCTGTCCATACACAAACCACACAGATTGTATGAAGACATTACTGAGAGTTTGGGCGCAATCTTCCCAAAAGGGAACAAAGTCCCCTAGCGACTGCATTTAGCCGCGTGTTCACTGGCATTCGCAGTGCCGAGAAACACATGGATATTCAGCACGACTCGCTTTGAATGAGAGGCCTAAATGGGGAACGTGCGGCCGAGGCCGCACATAGCGCCATTTTTTTACAATAGGGAGCTCCACTTGCTCGGGGACTTTGTAGTGTGAGATCGGAATGCCATTTTTAAATGCCGTCCTAATCTCCGAAACACAGGAAAAAAAACTCCGATCTCCCCCAGCAGAACGCAACATGTTGGGAACACCCACAGTGGGCAACCCCAGCCAAATCACGCGTGTGCAAAAAAAGCCAGTTTGGCACCTCACCAGTGCCAGGCTTGCACCCAGGTGGCACTGCCAGGGTGCCAGGCTGGCACTGCCAGGGTACCCAGGTGACACCAGCTGTGCCAGGGCATCACCCTGTCCAAAGGGCATGCAGCTGGGAACCTCCGATCCCCTTGGAGACCCCCTCGAGTGCCGTTCTGTCTGGTCTCCGTTCGTGAGGACCAGTACCAAACGGCGCTCGCCTTTGGTCTCCGAGGCAAAGGGATTGAATTCCAAAGCCTCAGGTACCTCGGGAATCTGCACATTAGAGTAAGGCTTTTTGCCTCGTTCTAATATGCAGATTTGCCAAAAAATGCAACGTCTTGCGAGATTGCGTTGAATCTCACGAGGCGTTGCGAGCCAGGTGGACCCCAGGATCTGACATTGTTTTCCCACTTGATTGCTATCCACTGCCTGCTTCCAGAAATGGGCTGATGCATTGCCTGGTGAAAGGATTGGAAAAACCAGCAGAGGTCTGGGATCATACCTCTCGAGACAGGGAAACTGAGGAAAAGAAATATCTTTAAACACAACGTCCTGTAGTCGGAATGGCTTCCCTACTTGGTGCCTGTAAGGGAAAAGAAATGGGCTTGGTGTTAGCACAGCGCACGCTTTTGACGTGAGTTCACAACACATGCTTACTCACAGATCTCATTATGGGTTATTAAACTGGTGACACGGGTTTGAAAAACCAGCAAAGAATTAGTGAAAAGTTGCACGTAACCATTGCTGAATTTGGGAAAGTGATACTTACACTGGGGCACCATCTCCCTTCACTGACCTCAACGACTGAAAATGCACGTTACTTTTTCTTTAAAAAATCCAGGGACCAATGCCAAATTTTCAGAGGAGCATTAAGACATCACTGTTGCGAGTCTAACACAATGTCCTTAGTATATCTGTACAAAGAAAGCATGGGGTCTGTGGATGAATAGAAGAGAGACAGCAAGTTAAGACTCCCATTGTTTTTCAAAGGGAGTGAAAATTGAACTTTGACCCTTAATTGATGTCATGGAAATTTGGCATTTTTTTTGGGTTGAAAAATACCCCCCATACTTCTCAGCAGTTCTTTCTTCCCTGTTGCGTATGAAATCTTTTCAAGGGATATACTCAGAAAATAATTTGGAAATACACTTTGACTGGCAGCAGTGAGAATGAAAATGGCAGCAAGTGGGAGAAAACACAGAGACAATCGCAAAGCTTTTCTTTTTAAAATGAGCACAAGTTACCACTCAATTTTAAAAAAGGGAAATGTCAAAGAAATGAGGAGGAGGGGGCAGCTCTTACACAGAGCTGACATGGCCACAATAGGTTAAATGGCTTCCCTTCTGTGCTGCATATGTTTCTTGCCCAGAATTTTCTCAAGAGATGCTGTCGCTGAAACCTCGCTGGAAACTGGGCAGAAAGATCATCCATATGCACACAGAGAGATTCTGACGCCCCTTCCAAAGTGGTGGGGTGACACATGATTAGGAGGATGACATTCAGCCCCTCGAGCCTCTTCCGCCACAGAGTAGGATCAGAATTGATCTTTCTCTTAACTTCCTCTACCCTGCCTCAGTTCCATAAACTTTAACACCCTTGCCACACAAAAACCTATCAATTTCAATTTTGAAAACTTCTATTGACCCCGCCTCAACAGGTTTTTGTGGGAAACGGAGTTCTGAATTCCCACATTGTGAAGAGGTGCCTCCTGACCTCTGTCATGATTTGAAGGCCATACCCATTTTGTTAATGTTTCCCCCATCAGAGAAAATTCTTTCTATTTATCCCATCAGCTCATTCAATCATCGTAAACACCTCAATTATTTCACTCCTTCATCTATACTCCAACGGAACATGTGCCAACCCTATCCAACATGTCCTCTGCAAATCTAAGGAAAGGCCGGTAATTCGGTGATAATCTGAAAAGGTTTCACAAAATACTAAGTGTTCATCTTCTTCCCCCCCCCCCCCCCCCCCCCCCCCCCCCCCGGTGGAAAATTCAATTATGCAAGGTGTGGATTACAATTCCCAATTAGCTTTACATCCAAAATCAAGGTATAACCTTTAAACACTCGACACTGTCTGAGGAAAGAGGATCAGAATTCAGAGGAGAGGGAATTGGAAGTTTACAACAAAGATTGAGTTTTAAAATATTGGCTGAGATATATTGACATGTTACATCGAGGCTCTGTTTCATGCGTTTCAATGTCGAATCTAATTTAGTTTTTTTTCCCCAGTGAGAGTTTACTGTGCTCCAATAAGGTAAAATAACCTTTGCAATGATGTGTTCAATATATAATTACATTGGGATGGACTAGACATTCTGATATGCTAATGTATATATAGATAGAACTGGATTTTTCAACTGGAGCTTGTCTCTGTTCAACTGTGAGTTGCCTGCCATAGCAATTCCCGCTCTCCACCCGTAACCCTAGATGATTTTCTGGCCCCACGATTGTTTACATATTTGCACGGTGTTTGGCCTCCGTAAGTTTATCTTGCTGAAATCAGAGGCCCAAAGTCAACGGGCGTACAATCACCCGCAGCCCCAGAAGTGATGAAAACCAACGTAAAAATGGCCTCTTTGGGGCCTATGTGGCAATGATTCATGGCATGTTGGCGCGAATCCATTTTGTTCCTCCAACTGCCTACCCATGATAAAAAAGGCAGCTCTGGCCACCAGCATTCAACCAGTGTGAATGGCAGAGGCTACATGTGGAGAGAATGCAAACTTAACCTTCCATTTGGAAATGAATGGAATTGGGTGTGGTGTGATTTTTTTGATTTTTTTATATGTGCCCTGCCCAATCCTATTCTCCATTTAAGCCAATAGAGAGTGATATTGGACCCTCTGTGAAATCAGCACTCCACTCTGAAGCTGGAGATTTGTGCTTGGTGCGATAGGCTAAAATAACAGCAGCAGCAAACCCCCACCTGCATTGTTTCCCTCACCATTCACACTCACCCAGCCACATGTTCTTTTTTAAAATGGGGAGTGTGTAAACATTTTCCTGGACCTATCTGGCCCACATCGGGAATGAAAAACGTACTCGCAGGAGTGGGCCAGAAAATCCACTCACCAATATTTGCTTTGGCACACAGTTTTAACAGCTTGCTGCAATGCGTTCTTAAGAAATATATTGGCATGCAGTGTAAAGCCAATGGGGAAGTATCTTTGTGTGTTGTCGTGCACACAGTCTTTACTTGCAGTGAAGATGTTCAGATCTGTCCTTGTTTTCGATGAGTAACAACACACATCAATAGGATGACACAACTCATATTATTGATGGAATCCCAATTCTGACAAGTGTTTTCTTTGTGGATCAAACATGGTTGCCATATTTTAACATGAAACAATTGTTTAGAAGATAGATGGCTGAACTGTAATCAACTCTCAAGGAAGAAAGCTTTTACTAATCTCTCCTTTGTCAAAATGTGCTGGCTTGTGATATGAGGTCCACCAGCCCAAGAGACGACCTTCTTTCATTTTTTTTCTTTTTCTTTTGGAATTATTGTAACTGAGATGAAATACAGGGCATGTTTGGGAAAGTTTAAGTAAAATGTCACGGTACTGTGAAAAGTTTTCAGTTCAGTTGCTCAAACTTTTAACATTCACATTCCTTTCAGTTGTTCACAATGAAACATTATTGTCACTCTTCAAAAAACGAGCGAATGCTGAGAGCATTGTAAATCGATAAACTCGAGCAACGGCTGGTATATTTTACTGATTCTTTTTTTTAAAAAGAGTCAAGAGGTCACTTCTGCCATAACAGGGCACTGAACCATTGCCAGACCTTTCTAAACCTCTTCAACCACTGCCAGTAAATCTTTCACTTTGTCATGTTTAACCAAACCAATACCTATTCAACATCTCATCAATCAGTGTTACACTGTGAATGATGACAGAGTGCTTTCAATTGAAACAGTGAAACAACTTACTCTACACCCCTCCATGCAGCAGTTCCCATTCCCACATCGCTGCTCCAAAAGACTGTAAAATGATAACTAAGTCTCTCTGTCCTACATTGTAAAATGTCCAAACAATCTGGATAAGGTTTTTTAAACAAGCACTGATTAACAAATGGCTGTCAGCGTGCTCACATCAGATGGCGATGGAAGTTATGTGGATTGAAAAGGCTTGGGATAGATTGATGCAGTATGCACTCATTGAGAGTGTCAGAACAAACATGACAGAACTGAAATGTAAACACACATACCAGACCTCCTGAAATGTGCAGGTGTTTCTAAATCGCGACATGCATCCACTTACCATGAAGCACATTTTGGAATATAGTTTTCAAAATTAAGCCACTTCATTGACCTTTCATCCTAACATTTATTTAAGACCTTTCTTACAATGTTTCAAGAAAATTGTTTCAGGCAACGAAGTGTTTGGCTTAAAGAAGCAATAAGACCCTTTGTTCGGTCTGACCAAAGCTGCATTTAATCAAAATAAAATTGATTGAGACCCAGCGTCTGCATGAATCTAATAGGTTTTGTTATGATGGATTCTCAGTCAGGGTGCTTTGTAGAACTCCAAGAGAGGACAGATCACGGCTAGGAAAAGCTGTGGGAATTCAGCAACTTGTGCTGTCCTTAATTCCTGACTTGAGAATATCGTGAAGACAAAATTAAGGATTGTAACGTTAGTCATTTCTGTTTCTAAACAAAAGATGTTCGTTGGCCACTCTCTGAACGTGAGAAGCAGTTTTTCGATTACCTGGTTGTCATATATTTATTGAGCTGGGCTGATCCATGGAACTATGTTACACTCGAAAAAGGTTTTACGCATTGTTTGCAATGAATCAAAGTCACAACCAGCCACAAGACTAGGCACTGCAGCTGGATCAAGTGGCGGAATTGCCCAATATATAGTGCGCCCTGAAATACAAATACAAAACGCTGCAACTAGTCAATAGGCCTGGCAGCATCTGTGGAGAGAGAAATGGAGTTGATGTCTGCGACTTTTCAACAAAAGGGAAGGTTTTGGACGGCAGCTGTTCATTTTCCTGCATTCATAGGCGATTTGATAGCCAAGGAGGAGTCCGGAAAGGAGAGTCAAACAATGGTTTATTTCCAGAAGGAAAGTATTTACATGCACACTTCCAAGTCCCAGCAGGTACAACTCTGTAGCTTAGGTCCTACCTTGGCCAGCCTTTATGGCAACGTTTTTATGGCAATGATTTAACAAATCCGCTGAAGGGCCTCTGCCCCTCAGTGGGGGAGCCCATAATCCACGAGATTCATGGGGAGATTGATCAGGTGGTCCCCGTGGGTCCCATGGGGGAGATAGCATCCCTTGTCGTCGTCCCCCCACCCCGTCCACCGCCCCCCCACCCGAAGTCCAGAGGTTCCTCTGAAGGAGGGAGTGCTCAACGTAGGCCATCTCAATCAACTCGATACCCCAAGTATGTGACTTCCTTGGCATAGAAAACTGCACTTTCCCCTCTTGAGATGGAAGCCCATCTCTGAAAAACAGCGGAGGACTTCCTCCAAGTTGCTCAGATGCTCCCTTTCTATGGCTCCAGTGATCAGGACGCCATCTAAATAGACTACCATCTGCCGTAACTCTCTCAGGATGTCTCCACCTGCACTGAAAAATTCTGCATGCCGATGATACTCCAAATGCCAATCTCGCATATTCATAGAGGTCCTTGTGGGTATTGATGGTTATGTAACGTCTTGAATCGGCATCCAACTCCAGCTAGTGATAGGCATAACTCGTATCAAGCTTGGAAAAGGATCGACCCTCAGCTAACTTTGCTTATAGGACTTCTATCAGCGGCATTCTGTACCTGTCCCAGCGGGTAGCCTTGTTTACGGTCAATCTATGATCTCAGCACAGGATTTAGTACTGGGACTACCAATGGTGCCTAATCTGCAATCCGTACTGGCCAGATGATACCGAGCCCTTCCAATTGGTTGAGTTCATCCTCGATTTTCCCCAGCAGCGCAGAGGGGACTGGGTATGCCCTGAAGTATTTCGGCTGGGCCTCAGGGTTCACATATATCTTGGCCGTGGCCCCCTTAATTTTTGCCCAGGCTCTCCTGGAAGACTTTTGGTTACTTCCACCAAGACTTTGTAAAGTCCTCTGGTGCCCATCCAGAAGATCTGTTGTCAAACTAAAATTTAAGTACCAGCAATATCAGCAAAATCATCAAAATAAATTGAAAAATGCACAGTATCAAGGTGGTTTTCTGATTTTTCCCAGAAGCTGTAGCCAATCACGGCCCGGCACACTTGGTCCGGGGCCCCGCACTACTTTAAATGGCAGCCTAACGGACTGCTGCCTATTCGTAACTAGGATCATCGTCGTGCCTGCTCTGGCTCGGGGTTTCCCTGTATAAGTTGCTAGCTATAACTCGGTGTCCCGCAAACCTAGCTCTTGAATTCCAGTCCTGTTTTCTCAAAGGTCTGCCTCCCTTTTACTGAAATTGCAGCACCAGTGTCCAACTCCATCTCCAACGAGTGGTGGTTCACCTGGACAGTAATCCTGATGGGCGCAACTTGTGGCACAGCAATGCAATACAATGGCATACTCTTGACATCGTCAGGCTGTTTTCCACGGAGGGTCCTGGCTCTGGGCTGGCGTCTCCCTCAGTGGAGTCAGCAAGTTTGATGGCTGACCTGTGGTTTCCTACCCCTGCAGTTTTGCCGGCCACAAGTGCCACACCTCCTTTGATCATCTTCCATCGATTCCGGGGAAGTAACCCCACTGGTTGCAGCGGCTTGGCCAATGGGCCTGATCCCAATGGTGTTCAGGCCAGGGTGGAGTTCCAAGGGTCCTGTTTCTAGGGGTGCTATTTGACTGAATTGCAGGGTGTCCTACACTGTTTACCTCCATCGCTGATTTTCCGTGGAGTTCCTGGACTCTCTTCTCTGAGTTCTCTCATGAAAGGGAGATCTGGACGGCCTTTTTTTAGATTCAGCTCATCCAGCAATTTCCACTGGGTTGCCATATTATTTACTCTGCATACAAGGCGTCCCACAGCATTGTGGGTAGAGATGGCCGCTGGGGTTCTCTTGGCCATATTAAATCGGTACCTCTGTATGATGACTGACAGCTTGGGTTCATAGTGGTTTGTCACTAGCACCAATAGCTCTTCGAACGCATTCAAGCCTGCGGCTGTGGGATGTGTTAGGCTCTTTATGACGCTGAAGGGGCCCCACAGGCGCTCAGAAGAATTACCATCTGTCAATCATCCCCAACGATAGCGTTTGCCTTTTTTTTAAAAGCCCGTACGCTCGGAGGACTGAATGAAGTCCTCTACGCCCACATCAGTTGCATCGAGCCTGCCAATGAGTGGCATTTTTAAAACCGTGCAAACCTTCTTACTTTGTGAAGAGAGGTGGATGTGCTCCAAATGACTAGCAGCACCAAGCATAGTTCCATTTTGTCCTCATCGCCAGGAGGAGTCCGGACAGGAGAGTCAAATAATGGTTTATTTCCAAAGGAAAAGTATTTACATGGAACAATCAAAGTCCCAGCCGAGACCACCCTGCAGCTTGGCTCCTGCCTGGGCCAGTTTCTATGGCAAAGAATTAACGAGCCCGCTGATGGGCTCAGTGGCGGGAGTTCTGACGAGGTTCATGGGGAGATTAATCAAGTCATCCCCATGGGTCTCATGGTTGTTATAACTGGTGGGATTTTCCAGCCTCCTAGCTGCATGTTTCTTGGTAGCAGGAAACAGCGCGCCATTCGCTGGTGGTGGATTCTTTGTTCCCGTTGCTGTCCATAGGATTTCCCATTGAAGCCACCCTGTGCCTCCGGGAAACCCACGGGTGGAGGTGTGCTGTCAGCAGGATGAGGCAATCCCGCTGCCAACGAACAGACGGAGAATTCTTGGGCGGGATTCTCTGACCCTCCGCCGGGTCAGAAAATCGCTGGGGGCTGGCGTGAATCCCGCCCCCGCCGGTTGCCGAATTCTCCGGCACCGGATATTCGGCAGGGGCGGGAATCGCGCCACGCCGGTTGGCGATTCTCCGGCCCGAATGGGCCGAAGTCCCGCTGCTGGAATGCCTGTCCCGC
The DNA here is from genome assembly GCF_047496885.1 of Scyliorhinus torazame. Taxonomy (NCBI): domain Eukaryota; kingdom Metazoa; phylum Chordata; class Chondrichthyes; order Carcharhiniformes; family Scyliorhinidae; genus Scyliorhinus; species Scyliorhinus torazame. The sequence goes on along the minus strand of NC_092718.1, from coordinate 50,223,992 downwards.
CGGCATGGATTAAACTACCTCTCTTACCGGCGGGACAAGGCGGCGCGGGCGGGCTCCGGGGTCCTGGGGGGGGCGCGGGGCGATCTGGCCCCCAGGGTGGCCTGGCCCGCGATCGGGGCCCACCGATCCGCGGGCGGACCTGTGCCGTGGGGGCACTCTTTTCCTTCCGCCTTCGCCACGGTCTCCACCATGGCGAAGGCAGAAGAGACCTCCTCCACTGCGCATGCGCGGGGATGCCATGAGCGGCTGCTGATGCTCCCGCGCATGCGTCGCCCAGCAAAGTCATTTCCGCGGCAGCTGGCGGGGCACCAAAGGCCTTTCCCGCCAGCTGGCGGGGCGGAAATCAGTCCGGCGCGGGCCTAGCCCCTCAAGGTTAGGGCTCGGCCGCTCAAGTTGCGGAGGACTCCGCACCTTTGGGGCGGCGCGATGCCGGACTGATTCGGTCCGTTTTTGGCGCCGGTCGGCGGACATCGCGCCACTTGTCCGCCCCAGATCCGTACTCCTCTCAGCACATCTTTCATTTTCTTTTTAAAGTATTTTTTTGGGTTTTTTTAACATTTTGCACAAAAAAACCCCAATGCAAAACAACAGGAACTCCAGAACCCCCCACACTACCACCAACACCCCAATAACTCAAAGAATAGCCCCCCCTACCCTCCCTCCCCCTGCCAGCTGATGGTAACAAATTGAAGAATAAACAGACCCCATCTCTTGTGGAACCCCTCCATCACCCCCCTCAAAGTAAACTTAACCTTCTCCAAATACAGGTAATCCATCAGGACTCTAGCCATACTGAGATACTGGGCGGAGAAGCTGACTTCCACCCCAACAGGACCTACCTGGAGCAGGCAACGTGCCTCAATGACTACCTTCTGGTGGCCTTGACATCCATCATTATGAAGTGCTTTGAGAGGTTCGTCATGAGACACATCAACTCCATACTCCCAGAATGCCTTGATCCACTGCCTCTGCAATTTGCTTGCCGCCACAACTGGTCCACAGCAGACGCTATCTCCCTAGCCTTGCACTCATCCCTGGAGCATCTCGATAACAAGGACTTATATCAGATTTCTATTCACTGACAACAGCTCCGCCTTCAACACCATAATCCCAGCCAAACTCATATCAAAACTCCAAAACCCAGGACTTGGCTCCTCACTGTGCAACTGGATCCTCGATGTCCTGACCCATAGACCATAATCAGTAAGGATAAACAACAACACCTCCACCACGATAGTCCTCAATACTAGGGCTCTGCAAGGCTGCGTACTTAGCCCCCTACTATACTCCCTATACACACACGACTGTGTGGCAAAATCTAGCTCCAACTCCATCTACACATTTGCTGATGACACGAGCGTAGTGGAACGGATCTCGAGCAACGATGAGTCAGAGTGCAGGAGGAAGATAGAGAACCTAATGGTGTGGTATAATGGCAACAATCTCTCCCTCAACGTTAGCAAAACTAAGGAGCTGGTCATTGACTTCAGGAAGCGGAAGCAAAGTATCGTATACATCCCTGTCTGCATCAATGGTGCCGAGGTGCAGATGATTGACAGCTTCAAATTCCTAGGTGTGCACATCACCAACAATCTGTTCTGGTCCACCTACGTCAATGCTATGACCAAGAAAGCACAACAGCGCCTACCCTTCCTCTGGAAACTCAGGAAATTAAGCATGTCCACATTGTCTCTTACCACTTTTTACAGATACACCGTGGAAAGCATCCTATCTGGCTGCATCACAGCTTGGTATGGCAACTACTCAGCCCGAGGCCATAAGAAACTACAGAGAGTCATGAACACAGCCCAGTCCATCACACAAACTCGCCTCTCATCCATTGACTTGGTCTACACCTCCCGCTGTCTTTGAGAAAGCGGGCAGCATAATTAAACACCCCTTCCACCCGGGTTATTCTCTCTTATAACCTCTTCCATCGGGCAGGAGATACAAAAGTCTGAGAACATGCACTAACAAATTCAAAAACAGCTTCTTCCCCGCTGTTACCAGACTCCTGAATGACCCTCTTATGCACTGAACTGATCTCTCCAAGCATCATCTGTGTCTATGCATTTACATTGCGTATCTATGTATGTCCTATGTTTTGTCATGTATGGAATGATCTGTCTGGACTGTACGCAGAACAATACTTTTCACTGTACCTTGGTACACATGACAATAAATTCAGATCCAAATCCTGAGAGGAAGCAGCAAGCCGAAGGCTAAAACATCTGGCCCGCTCCTGCCTACATGTCCGACATCCCAAATTTGGCCCCCAGGGGACTGGACTCCAAATCCACATGCAAGATCGGCGACTGAGAAACCACCACAAAACTTTCTCCAACGTCGGGCAGGACCAGAATGTATGTATATGGTTGGCCCGACCTCTCCCACACTACGAGCATGTGTCCTCCACCCCCTCAAACAACTGGCTCATCCTTGACCTAGTCAGGTGCCCCCTGTGCACCACCATTAACTGTATTAACTCCAGCCTCGCACACGAGGTTGAGGCATTCACTCTACGCAACACCCTTCACACCACAACCCCTCCTCCAACGCCACCCTCAACTCCTCCTCCCAATTGGCCTTAACCCCCTCCAGCGACACCATATTCTCCTCCACAATCTTCCCATAAATCGCCCAGGTGACCCCCCTCCCTCGCCAACCCCATCACCGACAAGACCGCATCCAACAACGAGGAGGGAGGAGGTGCCATCAGAAAAGTCGGGAAAACCTTCTTTGCAAAGTCCTGCAGCTGCATATACCTAAAGGCCTCCATCAACTCCTCCAAATTCGCAAACCACCCTTCTAAAATGGTAATCTGCAAGTATTCCACTTTCCTCAACCCTGACAACTACGACCTCCCCATAATAAAGAAGTCAATCCTTGAGTATACATTATGCACTGGTGAAAAAAATGAATACTTTCTGCCCACTGGATGTAAGAACATCTTTTGTTTTCTACTTGTCCCCTTCCCACTCCCTTTGGTCCCTCCACCCCCAACGCTTTTAGCATTCACTCTCTCCCATTCTCCACCCTATCAAATGCCTTCCCCTTTGTTCCTTTTCCCACTTTCAAAGCTGATTACATTTCTAACTTTTTTCCAGTTCTGATGAAAGGCCGCAGGGGTGAAATGTTAACTCTGTTTCTCTCTCCAAAGATCCTGCCTGACATGCTGAATAGTTCCAGCATTCTCTGTTTTTATTTCAGGTTTCCAGCATCTGCAATACTTTGCTTTGAAGAGTCCTGGTTATAGTCACTTGAATATGCAAGTGCTTTTTATCAGTTTCATCACTTGTGCCAAAAAAGAAAAGAACCTACGTGCTCAATCAACTGTGATGAGACAACAAATCAGGCAAGTAAATGGTTGCTTATAAGAACAAAGAACAAAGAAAAGTACAGCACAGTAACAGGCCCTTCGGCCCTCCAAGCCTGTGCCGACCATGCTGCCCGTCTAAACTAAAATCTTCTACACTTCCTGGGTCTGTATCCATCTATTCCCATCCTATTTATGTATTTGTCAAGATGCCCCTTAAATGTCACTATCGTCCCTGCTTCCACCACCTCCTCCGGTAGCGAGTTCCAGGCACCCACTACCCTCGGTGTAAAAAACTTGCCTCGTACATCTCCTCTAAACCTTGCCCCTCGCACCTTAAACCTATGCCCCCTAGTAATTGACCCCTCTACCCTGGGAAAAAGCCTCTGACTATCCACTCTGTCTATGCCCCTCATAATTTTGCAGACCTCTATCAGGTCGCCCCTCAACCTCCGTCATTCCAGTGAGAACAAACCGAGTTTATTCAATCGCTCCTCATAGCTAATGCCCTCCATACCAGGCAACATTCTGGTAAATCTCTTCTGCACCCTCTCTAAAGCCTCCACATCCTTCTGGTAGTGTGGCGACCAGAATTGAACACTATACTCCAAGTGTGGCCGAACTAAGGTTCTATACAGCTGCAACATGACTTGCCAATTCTTATACTCAATGCCCCGGCCAATGAAGGCAAGCATGCCGTATGTCTTCTTGACTACCTTCTGCACCTGTGTTGCCCCTTTCAGTGACCTGTGGACCTGTACACCTAGATCTCTCTGACTTTCAATACTCTTGAGGGTTCTACCATTCACTGTATAATCCCTACCTGCATTAGACCTTCCAAAATGCATTACCCCACATTTGTCCAGATTAAACTCCATCTGTCATCTCTCCGCCCAAGTCTCCAAACAATCTAAATCCTGCTGTATCCTCTGACAGTCCTCATCGCTATCCGCAATTCCATCAATCTTTGTGTCGTCTGCAAACTTACTCATCAGACCAGTTACATTTTCCTCCAAATCATTTATATATACTATGAACAGCAAAGGTCCCAGCACTGATCCCTGCGGAACACTACTAATCACAGCACTCCAATTAGAAAAGCACCCTTCCATTGCTACTCTCTGCCTTCAATGACCTAGCCAGTTCTGTATCCATCTTGCCAGCTCACCCCTGATCCCGTGTGACTTCACCTTTTGTACCCGTCTACCTTGAGGGACCTTGTCAAAGGCCTTACTGAAGTCCATATAGACAACATCCACTGCCCTACCTGCATCAATCATCTTTGTGACCTCTTTGAAAAACTCTATCAAGTTAATGAGACACGACCTCCACTCACAAAACCATGCTGCCTCTCGCTAATACGTCCATTTGCTTCCAAATGGGAGTAGATCCTGTCTCGAACAATTCTCTCCAGTAATTTCCCTACCACTGACATAAGGCTCACTGGCCTATAGTTTCCTGGATTATCCTTGCTACCCTTCTTAAACAAAGGAACAACATTGGCTATTCTCCAGTCCTCCAGGACATCACCTGAAGACAGTGAGGATCCAAAGATTTCTGGCAAGGCCTCAGCAATTTCCTCTCTAGCCTCCTTCAGCATTCTGCGGTAGATCCCACAGGCCCTGGGGACTTATCTACCTTAATATTTTTCAAGCCGCCCAACACCTTGTCTTTTTTGATCTCAATGTGACCCAGGCTATCTACACACCCTTCCCTTATCCAGACTCAACATCCACCAATTCCTTCTCTTTGGTGAATACTGATGCAAAGTATTCATTTAGCACCTCACACGTTTCCTCTGGTTCCACACATAGATTCCCTTGCCTATCCTTCAGTGGGCCAACCCTTTCCCTGGCTACCCTCTTGCTTTTTATGTATGTGTAGAAAGCCGTAGGATTTTCCTTAACCCTATTTACCAATGTATTTTTGTGACCCCCTTCTAGCCCTCCTGACTCCTTGCTTAAGTTCCTTCCTACTTTCCTTATATTCCACACAAGCTTTGTCTGTTCCCAGTCTTTGTCTGTTCCCAGTCTTCTAGCCCTGTCAAATGCCTCCTTTTTCTTTTTGCCGAGGCCTACAATATCTCTCGTTATCCAAGGTTCCCGGAATTTGCCGTATTTATCCTTCTTCCGCACAGGAACATGCCGGTCCTGAATTCCTTTCAACTGACATTTGAAAGCCTCCCACGTGTCAGATGTTGATTTACCCTCAAACAACCGCCCCCAATCTAGGTTCTTCAGTTCCCGCCTAATGTTGTTATAATTAGCCTTCCCCAATTTAGCACATTCACCCTCAGACCACTCTTATCCTTGTCTACCAGCACTTGAAAACTTACTGAACTGTGGTCACTGTTCCCGAAATGCTCCCCTTCTGAAACTTCTACCACCTGGCTTGGCTCATTCCCCAATACCAGGTCCAGTACAGTCCCTTCTCTAGTTGGACCATCTACATATTGTTTTAAGAAGCCCTCCTGGATGCTCCTTCCAAACTCTGCCCCGTCTAAGCCCCTAGCACTAAGTGAATCCCAGCCAATATTGGGGAAGTTGAAGTCTCCTATCACAACAACCCTGTTGTTTTTACTCGTTTCCAAAATCTGTCTACCTATCTGCTCCTCTATCTCCTGCTGGCTGTTGGGAGGCCTGTAGTAAACCCCCAACATTGTGACTGCACCCTTCTTATTCCTGATCTCTACCCATATCCCTCGCTGCCCTCTGAGGTGTCCTCCCATAGTACAGCTGTGATATTCTCCCTAACCAGTAGCGCAACTCCGCCACCCCTTTTACATCCCCCTCTATCCCACCTGAAACATCTAAATCCTCGAATGTTTAGCTGCCAATCTTGTCCTTCCCTCAACCACATCTCTGTAATGGCAACAGCATCATAGTTCCAAGTACTAATCCAAGCTCTAAGTTCATCTGCCTTACCTGTAATACTTCTTGCATTAAAACATATGCACTTCAGGCCACCAGGCCCGCTGTTTTCAGCAACATCTCCCTGTCTGCTCTTCCTCAGAGCCATACTGACCCTATTCACTAGTTCTCCCTCAATGCTTTCACCTTCTGACCCATTGCTCTGGTACCCACCCCCCTGCCATACTAGTTTAAACCCTCCCGTGTGACACTAGCAAACCTTGTGGCCAGGATATTTATGCCTCTCCAGTTTAGATGCAACCCGTCCTTCTTATACAGGTCACACCTGCCCGGAAGAGCTCCCAGTGATCCAGATAACGGAAACCCTCCCTCCTACACCAGCTGTTTAGCCACGTGTTTAGCTGCTCTATCTTCCTATTTCTAGCCTCACTTGCACGTGGCACAGGGAGTAATCCCGAGATTACAACCCTGGAGTTCCTGTCTTTTAACTTTCTGCCTAGCTCCCTGAACTCCTGCTGCAAGACCTCATGCCCCTTCCTGCCTATGTCGTTAGTACCAATATGTACAACGACCTCTGCCTGTTTGCCCTCCCCCTTCAGGATGCCTGCTACCCGTTCTGAGACATCCTGGACCCTGGCACCAGGGAGGCAACATACCATCCTGGAGTCTCTTTCAAGTCCACAGAAGCACCTATTTGTGCCCCTGACTAGAGAGTCCCCTATGACTATTGCTCTTCTGCACTTTGACCCTCCCTGCTGAACATCAAAGCCAGCCAGGGTGCCACTGCTCTGGCTGCTGCTGTTTTCCCCTGATAGGCTATCTCCCCCCCCCCCGACAGTATCCAAAGGGGTACCTGTTTGAGAGGGGGACAACTACAGGGGATTCCTGCACTGACTGCCTGCCCCTTCTGGTGGTCACCCATTTCTCTGCTTGCACCTTGGGTGTGACCACATTTATATAACTGCTATCTATGACGCTTTCCGCCACCTGCATGCTCCTAAGTGCATCCAACTGCTGCTCCAACTGAACCATGCAGTCTGTGAGGAGCTGTAGTTGGGTGCACTTTCTGCAGATGAAGCCATCCGGGAAGCTGGAAGCCTCCCGGACCTGCCACATCTCACAGTCAGAGTGCTGCACCCCTCTAATTGACATTGTGTTAATTAATTAGTAAATTAAATTAAAAAAATTATTTTGTAAAGTTACTGTTAACTATATGTTTCCTAGCACTAGATTTCTACTATAAATGTGAAAGCTAAATACAGTACTCTCCAATCTCTGGTTAGATACCCCTCTAAATTATAATTAAGTAATTAAGTAATTATGTTTAATTAGTTTAACAATGTTTAATTTTTAAATTTAGTGTAGATTCCCAACCAGCAATCAGGTCACAGCTTTACTGTGATGTCACTTCAGTCCCCCCCCCCCCCCGCCAACACACAATTTGAAAAGGTAGTAAAAATTAAAAATAAAATTAAAGTTAAAATTAAAAATCACTTACCTTCCCAGGATGCTCTCTGGTTATCTCCCTGCAGATTAAAAGTTACAGGCCAGAAGAAAGAGAACAAAACGGTCGGGAAAAAGCACCTTCTCCCACTCTGCACCAAATGACCTCACTGCACCAAATTACCAAGTTCCAATTCCCACTCTGGATGTGTCTCACTCAGGCGATGTCTCTTTGACCTACGCAAAGCTAGAATCCAACATGATGTCTTCCTTTTCAGACAATGTTCTGAGTCTTCCTTCATTCACCTAGAAACTGAGGTGTCTGGTTCACACTGGCCAGATCAAAACCATGGCAAATGTCACATTTTGATCAGCTGATCACCACTAAAAGGTCCATTCTGCCCCTAAAATATTGTCGGGCAATATTAGAGTTCTAAAGGCACACTTTAGGATGAATTTAGTGTCCATGACTTTGCCCTGATTGTGGGCCGTGAAGCCCCCAGCCAATTGAAGGACTGTCAGCTCTTCAGCCCCAGCTCTGCCACTGGGGCATGGTGGTCACTTCTGATACTGCAGCCTTCCAACAATATTGAAGGAGGACCCAAAATTAAGGTAGGTTTGCGGGACAGATAAGCGGTTGTAGCATGACAAGGAAGCCGAGGCTGCTCCATTGTGGGCCTGTGATTTGTGCCAGTGTGATATAGGAAGTCTTCAGTTGACTGTTACATCTTCCAATGCAACATCAGCTGAGCTGTTCCTGAACCTCAAATGCAACTGCCTCTAATGTTGTATGGGCATCCTGGCTTGCCTTACTCTTGGCACATGTGCAGGGCATATGTTTCAGGGAATTGTGGGAATGGTGGTCATGTGTTGCTGTCCTGAGAGACAGCAACCTCATGAGAACATTGCTCCCATTGCCCTTAATGCTGGAGATTGCTTTTCCCATGACTAGGGATTATAGAAACAATCAAATTATACAAATTAGATTGGTGGAGCCATATTGAGACAGAGAAACAAATCTCGTGTAAGTCTCAGCATGCAGTACATATTCTTCCCCCGATCTTTGAGATAGGGGCATCCAGTTTCTGAACAACATATCGGGTGGGATTCTCCGTCCTGCCAAGCCTATTTTCCAGCACAATGCATCCCCACCTGTGGCAGGATCCTCTGCTCTGGCAGCCAGCTAATGGGGTTTCCCATTGTGGCCATTCCATGCCATTGGGAAACCCGCGGGAATGAGCATGCTGCTGGCGAAGCGGAGGATCCTACCTACGGAGATTCCCGCAGATCATCTCTGTCATAAAGCATCAGCTGTTTGGGACTCTGTACAGAGCCATACCTGGCTTTATTCAGCTTCAACTTATAAATATAATAGGAGTGACAATTGGAGATTTGGTGATTTATCACTTGGAAGTTGCTTCATGAAGTATTTATACTATCTTCCACCCTCATATACAATATATAATAATAATCGCTAATTGTCACTAGTCGGCTTCAATGAAGTTACTGTGAAAAGCCCCTAGTCGCCACATTCCGGCGCCTGTTCAGGGAGGCTGATACGGGAATTGAACCCGCGCTGCTAGCATTGTTCTGCATTACAAGCCAGCTGTTTAGCCCACTGTGCTATATTTGCATAAATCTTTGATTTGTAGTTACTGATAACCTGCTTAACTTAGCAAACAGATAATTTCAGATCGATGCATTAGCAAGTTTGTTTCGAAATACAACATCAAGCCTCTGGTATCTCATTTGGGAAAGGCAGCAATGACTGAACAAAGGCTTGGGCATTGCCTGCCTAATGTCTATATCGCTACTGGAGCAAGGGTCCTGTGCTGCAATTTTCTTTGTTTTTGTTCAAGTGTCTAAAAGGTACCACTTTTACACAAGGTAAATGCAATGGCCACACTGACTGGTGCCAGTAGCATGTAATTGATGTGAACACCATATTCTCAAACTCTTGTGTCAGTTTTACAATTCATGAAACGTTTATTAAATATAGGTGTGCCAAAACAGCACCAACCTATAACAATAATGCAATGTCTGTAATCCTCAGGGTATGAGCTACCTTTGTGATGTACAACTATCTGTACAAGACCAATTGTCATTTGCAACATTGACAAACATTTGGAATGAACCCTGTATTTTGTGTATTTTAATTTGTCAGGAGAGAATAGCATAAACAATGGCTCAGAAATATTAAAAAATGGAACGTGTCATCCCAAATAGAAAAGCTTTACTGAAACCAGTTCTGCTCAAATGGCAGAAAGAATATGCACAACCTGTAAAACCAGTGCACAGATAAAGGTTAATATGTGTGCTGCCATGATATAATGGATGACATTGTTTGCATCATATTTAGACAAACATTCAGAAGAGTTTTCGGCAACTAATTTTCAAAGATGGGACACTGACAAATAAAAAAATGAGGACCCAGGCCAATGGAGACTGTCCCACCATTCAAATGAGATCATGGCTGATCTGTGGCTTAACTCCATATACCTGTGTTTGGCCCATATCCCTTGATATCTTTGCTTAACAAAAATCTATCTATTTCAGATTGCTGTTTGTGAGAGAGAGTTCCAAACATCCACCACCCTTTGAGTGAAGAAATGCTTCCTAACATCTCTCCTTAACAGGCTGCCCCGAATTTCTAGACTACGACCCCAATGGTAAGTTGCGTTATTGGAGTGAAAGTCAAGGCACTTCCTCAATTACTCTTGAGTCATGCACCAAGTAACAGGATCTTCTAGATCTTAATCAGTTATTATTGAAAATGACAAGAAACTGGCCGAGGTGCTATTTAAAGGATACTGCTCTCTCTGGGCAGGAAGCGTGCCTTAATCTGTTGAATGTGATATGTAATCTCCTACCAATTATTGTTTGATACCTGACTTCTTCTGGAAATTGAAATCAATATTATTGAAATCTCCAACCATTAAACAATTTGTATTGAATTAGCTCTGAGTCTGTAGGCTGATAAAATGTCTTGATGAAGCCTGGGATTTCTCAAATTCCTTAAAGGTGGAGCACCACTTTATTCAGCACGAATGGTAGATAGCCCCATATGTCTTTGGGATGATTATTGAGCTTTTACTGAGGACAGAATTGTCTCTTTATTTCTCTCAGACCCGAGAGATCCAATATCAATCTTGGAAAGGTGCAACTTTTCAATATATTAAAGAAAGACTTGAATTCTTATACCATCTTTCAAGACCTTAGGAAGTCCCAAAGCAGTCTACAGCCAATGAAGTGTTGTAATGCAAAAAGTGCGATAGCCAATTTGATGACAAGAAACTCCTGCAAACAGCAATGTGATAATGACCAAACAATCCAATTTGACAGGTATTGATTGAAGGATAATTATTGATCAGGTTATTGGGGAGAACCTGCCGTGGTTACTGCTGAGTGGCCCAGGTAGAGTGAACATAGAAAAGATATTTCTCCACTAATAGGAGACTAAAACCCGAGGACATAGCCTCAGACTGAAGGGATGATCCTTGAAAACTGAGAGGAGGAGGAATTTCTTCAGCCAGAGGGTGGTGAATCTGTAGAACACATTGCCACAGAAGGCTGTGGAGGCTAAGTCACTGAGACAGAGATAGATAGGTTCTTGATTAATAAGGGGATCAGGGGTTATGGGGAGAAGGCAGTAGAATGGGGATGAGAATCATATTAGTCATGATTGATTGGCAGAGTAGACATGATGGGTTGAGTGGCCTAATTCCTCTCCTGTATCTTATGGGGTCTGCTCCGTTCTCAGGAGAGTGCAGATATAGCCTTGATTTAATACCTCACCCAAAAGACAATCTTTAAGAAATAAATGTTCAGTCAAAACATCTGTGTATGGGCAGCACAATGGCGCAGTGGGTAGCACTAGAGCCTCATGGCGCCGAGGTCCCAGGTTCAATCCCAGCTCTGGATCACTGTCCATCTGGAGTTTGCATATTCTCCCCGTGTTTGCATGGGTTTCGCCCCCACAACCCAAGATGTGCAGGGTAGGTGGAATGGCCACGCTAAATTGCTCCTTAATTGGAAAAATGAATTGGGTACACTAATTTTTTTTTAAAACCATCTGTGTACATTTACTTACATGATGCTAAATACTTCCTGCATGATATAATGCCATTACTGAGTGGAGTAGATCTTGACTTTGCGCAAAAATGCGTGATGATAATGATAACTTGGCAACCTGCTTTACATCTCTTCCGATTTTTACTTCAATTGACTTGAGGTACCCTCAATAATGACACTTAGAGATTAAACTGTAAAGAAGGCTTTATTAGGAACTTCCGGTTGCGGCGATGACCAGCTAAGCCGCACGTTTCGGCACCTCCCGTTTCAACGGACTTTTGGGCTCTTATCGGGGGCCCCAACGGAGATTTTTTACGGCCAAACCCAGTGTGAGGCGACAAAGGAAGGAGTCCCCCCGGGTGTGGATGGAAAGAAGCGATAGTAGTGGCCAGATTGCGGAGGATCCTCTGGAGCAGCGGCAGAGAAGAGAAGTGAGAAGCAAGATGGCGGCTGAGGGAGCCCAGATGGTATGGGGCCCGGAACAGCAGGAGTTCCTCCACACATCGTCGGAGGAGCTCAAGAAGGAGGTGCTGGCGCCGATGTTGCAGGCGATTGAGGGATTGAAGGAGACGCAAAAGGCCCAGGCGATGGAGCTCCGTGGAGTGAAGGCAAAGGCAGCCGAGAATGAAGACGAGATACAGGGCTTGGTGGTGAAGACGGAGACGCACGAGGCACGACATAAGAGGTGCATAGAAAGGCTGGAAGCCCTGGAAAATAGCTCGAGGAGGAAGAATCTAAGGATTTTGGGTCTTCTCGAAGGGACAGAGGGAGCTGATGTTGGGGCGTATGTGAGTACGATGCTCCATACTTTAATGGGAGCTGAGGCCCCGAAGGGCCCCCTGGAAAAGGAGGGAGCATACCGGGTCCTCGTGAGAAGACCAAAGGCAGGGGAAATACCGCGAGCAATAGTGGTGAGGTTCCACCGCTACAAGGACAGGGAGATGGTCCTGAGATGGGCTAAGAAGACACGGAGTAGCAGGTGGGAGAACGCGGTGATCCGCGTGTTTCAAGGTTAGAGTGCGGAGGTGGCGAGAAGGAGAGCGAGTTTCAATCGGGCCAAGGCGGTGCTCCACAGGAAGAAAATAAAATTTGGAATGCTGCAGTCGGCAAGACTGTGGGTTACACACCAGGGCAAACACCACTACTTCGAGACGGCAGAGGAGGCGTGGACATTTATTCAAGAAGAGAAGTTGGACTAGATTGGAGGAATTGATGTTTGGAAAGAAGTAGCGAGGTGGTGGCAAAGAAATGCAAAGGGGGGAGGTGGGAGGGTTTATCTGTAAAAATGTTAGACGGGAGAATTTTTCTCCCCCCCCCCCCCCCCGATGGGGGACACACGAAGAAATGTGGGCGCCGGTGGGGAAGGGGACAAGGAAGGGGAGAGGGAGCTGCGCCACTAGGGGCGGGGCCGAGAGGGAAGCGCGGGTTTTTTTCCCGCGCTATGGAAATTGCGGCGGGAAAAGTGGGCGCAGGAAGGAAGGGGGCCTCACACGCAGGGAGGCCAAGGGTAAACGGGGGAAGCCGAGGTCAGCCAGAGTTTGCTGACTCCCGGAAGCAATATGGGGGGAGCAATCAAGTAGAAGGGAATCTGGGGGGGGGGGGGCGCAGATTAACTGGGTTGCTGCTGCTGAGGGTAAGGGGGAGCTGAGACGGGATGGGATGGTCGGGACGGGAGGGTGTCGTCTGGGGGACAAACGGGTGCGTGGGACCCGGGTGAGGGGCTGGTTTAAAAAAGGGGATGGCTAGTCGACGATTGGGGGGGGGTAAAGGGCCCCCCAACCCGGTTGATCACGTGGAACGTGAGAGGGCTGAATGGGCCGATTAAGAGGGCAAGGGTATTTGCGCCCCTAAAGAGACTGAAGGCGGATGTGGTTATGCTTCAGGAGACGCACCTGAAATTGGCGGATCAGGTCAGATTAAGGAAAGGATGGGTGGGACAGGTATTCCACTCAGGCTTAGATACGAAAAATAGAGGGGTGGCAACACTGGTGGGGAAACGGGTATCGTTTGAGGCTAAGACCATAGTGGTGGACAGTGGGGGTAGATACGTGATGGTGAGTGGCAGATTGCAAGGTGAGGCGGTGGTGCTGGTGAACGTATATGCCCCGAACTGGGATGACGCGGGTTTTATGAAGCGTATGTTGGGGCGCATCCCGGACCTAGAGATGGGAAATTTGGTAATGGGAGGGGGACTTCAGCACGGTACTGGACCCAGGGCTGGACCGGTCCAGATCTAGGACCGGGAGGAGGCCGGCAGCGGCCAAGGTGCTTCAGGGGTTTATGGAGCAGATGGGAGGAGTAGATCCCTGGAGGTTTGCTAAACCGAGGAGTAAAGAGTTTTCCTTCTTCTCCCACGTCCATAAGGTATACTCCCAGATAGACTTTTTTGTCCTAGGAAGGGCGCTGATCCCGAAAGTGGTAGGAACGGAATATTCGGCTATAGCCGTTTCAGATCACGCCTCACATTGGGTGGATCTGGATCTAGGAGAGGAGAAGGAGCAACCCCCACTTTGGAGATTAGACACGGGACTGTTGGCGGACGAGGGGGTATGTGGAAGGGTGAGGGGATGTATTGGAAGATACCTAGAGGTCAATGATGATGGAGCGGTCCAGGTGGGAGTAGTATGGGAGGCGCTGAAGGCGGTGGTTAGGGGGGAGCTGATTTCCATAAGAGCCCACAGGGGGAAACAAGAGGGTAAAGAAAGGGAGAGACTGATTGGGGAGATTCTGAGGGTGGATAGGCAATATGCGGAGGCCCCGGATGAAGGGCTATACAGGGAAAGATGGAGACTACAGACGGAGTTTGACCTGCTGACCACGGGTAAGGCGAAGACGTAGTGGAGGAAGGCACAGGGAATACAATACGAATATGGGGAAAAGGCGAGCCGATTGCTGGCCCAACAACCTAGGAAGAGGGGGGCGGCGAGAGAGATCGGAGGAGTTAGGGACGGGGAGGGAAGGATGGAGCAGAGAGCGGGGAGGGTGAACGGGGTGTTTAAGTCATTTTATGAGAGGCTGTATAAGTCCCAACCCCCGGAGGGGAAAGAGGGAATGATACACTTCCTGGACCAGCTGGAGTTCCCGAGGGTTGAGGAGCAGGAGGTGGCAGGTTTGGGAGCGCAGATTGAGGTGGAGGAGGTGATTAAAGGAATTGGGAACATGCAGGCAGGAAAGGCCCCGGGACCAGATGGGTTCCCGGTGGACTTTTACAGGAAATATGTGGACCTACTGGCCCCACTCCGTACGAGAACCTTCAATGAGGCTAAGGAAAGGGGGACACTACCCCCAACAATGTCGGAGGCGACGATATCGTTGATCCTGAAACGAGACAAAGACCCGCTGCAGTGCGGGTCATACAGGCCCACCTCCCTCCTAAATGTAGATGCCAAGTTACTGGCCAAAGTGATGGCGACAAGGATAGAGGACTGTGTCCCAGGGGTGGTACATGACGACCAGACAGGGTTTGTTAAAGGGAGGCAATTGAGTGCCAATATACGAAGGTTGCTGGGGGTGATGATGATGCCCCCACCGGAGGGGGAGGCGGAGATAGTGGTGGTGATGGATGCAGAGAAGGCATTTGATAGAGTGGAGTGGGACTACCTGTGGGAGGTACTGAAGAGATTTGGATTTGGAGAGGGGTTCATCAGATGGGTTCAGCTCCTGTACGGGGCCCCGGTGGCAAGCGTGGTTACAAACAGGCAACGATCCGACTATTTCTGATGACATAGGGGCACAAGACAGGGGTGCCCCCTGTCCCCGTTACTGTTCACGTTGGCAATCGAGCCATTGGCCATAGCGCTGAGGGGCTCTAAGAAGTGGAGGGGGGTGCTCAGAGAAGGAGAGGAACATCGGGTGTCATTATATGCGGATGATTTGCTGCTATATGTGGCGGACCCAGTGGAGGGGATGCCAAAGATAATGCAGACACTCAGGGAGTTTGGAGAGTTCTCGGGATATAAATTGAATATGGGAAAGAGTTAACTTTTTGTGATGCACCCCGGGGAACAGGGCAGGGGGATAGACGATCTGCCGCTGAGGAGAGTAGCAAGGGATTTTCGATATTTAGGGATCCAGGTGGCCAGGAACTGGGAAACCTTGCATAAACTTAACTTGACGCGACTGGTAGAGCAGATGGAGGAGGACTTTAAGAGGTGGGACATGGTGCCCCTGTCATTGGCGGGCAGAGTACAGGCGGTTAAAATGGTGGTCCTCCCGCGGTTTCTTTTCCTGTTTCAGTGCCTCCCCATACTGATTACAAAGGCCTTTTTCAAGAAAGTGGACAGGATTATTATGAGCTTTGTGTGGGCTGGAAAGACCCCGAGGGTAAAGAGGGGGTCCCTGCAGCGCAGTAGGGACAGAGGGGGACTGGCACTGCCGAGTCTGAGTGACTATTATTGGGCCGCCAACGTGTCTATGATATGGAAGTGGATGAGGGAAGAAGGGGCGGCGTGAAAAGGCTGGAGATGGCGTCCTGTAAGGGAACAAGTTTAAAAGCACTGGCGACTGTGCCGTTACCATTCCCCCTGAAAAAATACACCACAAACCCAGTAGTGGTGGCGACTTTGAAGATTTGGGGGCAGTGGAGATGGCATAGGGGAGTGACGGGTGCCTCGGTGTGATGCCCGATAAGGAACAATCACAGGTTTGTCCCGGGGAGGATAGATGGGGGTTCCAATCTTGGCAGCGAGCAGGAATTGGGAAGTTGAAGGACTTGTTCTTGGGAGCATTGGTAGAAAAATACGGGTTGCCACCTGGGAATGCCTTCCGATATATGCAAGTGAGGGCATTTGCGAGGCAACAGGTGAGGGAATTTCCGCACCTCCCGGCGCAAGGGATCCAGGACAGAATGCAGGGAAATGAGAGACGAGGGGGAGACGATGGTAGAGCAGCTGAAGGGTAAATGGGAGGAGGAGCTGGGGGAAGAGATTGAGGAGAGATTGAGGAGGGGCTGTGGGCTGATGCCTTAAGTAGGGTAAATTCCTCGTCCTCGTGTGCCAGGCTTAGCCTGATCCAATTCAAGGTTCTGCACAGGGCGCATATGACGGGAGCAAGGCTGAGTAGATTTTTTGGAGTGGAGGATAGGTGCGGGAGGTGCGCGGGAAGCCCGGCGAACCACACCCACATGTTTTGGTCATGTCCGGTATTGCATGGGTTCTGGGTGGGTGTGGCAAGAGTGATCTCAAAGGTGGTGGGGGTCCGGGTCGAACCGAGCTGGGCGTTAGCTATATTTGGGGTTGCAGAAGAGCCGGGAGTGCAGGAGGCGAGAGAGGCCGATGTTTTGGCCTTTGCGTCCCTAGTAGCCCGACGAAGGATTCTACTTATGTGGAAAGAAGCCAAACCCCCGGGCGTGGAGGCCTGGATAAACGACATGGCAGGGTTTATAAAATTGGAGCGAATAAAATACGCACTAAGAGGTTCGGCTCAAGGGTTCACCAGGCGGTGGCAACCATTCCTTGACTATCTCGCAGAGTGATAAGGGAAAACAGGAAAGACAGCAGCAGCAACCCAGTGAGGAGGGGGGGGGGGGGGGAGGGTGTATTCGGTGTTTGTTTTTTTGTTGTTCTTTTCTTTCTTTCCATGCTAGTTGTTTATATTTATTTTTTCAGTATTATTATTTCTCTTTTCTTGTTCTTTTTCTGCACTTGTTGTTAGTTTAATATATTGTTTAAATAACGGTCAATGTACATTTTGTTACAAAGTTGTAAAAATGGAAAATTCTTTTTGATCGAAAATCTTTAATAAATTATATATTTTTTTAAAAAGAAGGCTTTATTAGACTAATAACTATGCTAGAGCTAGAGACGAGAGCTGACTGTTACAGACCATGAGGCAGCCCTTATGTATGGCTCCCAGATGGGTGGAGCCAGAGGCGGAGTCCCCAGGGTTACAAGCCCGGTCTTAAAGGGGACATCATCTTACATGATGATAAGGCAGTAACTGTTCATCACATGACTGAAACAGAAAAGTTGTAAAACAGGCTGCCATGTCCTGCTACTATTTTTACACAGACTCAAGGTCTCCATAAATGCATCTGGAAATTTCTTTTGAAAGTAAGTATGCTTAAAAAAAAATCAGCAGAGGAAAGAATAATGGGCACTACAAATGTTTAAACCAAACAAATAAAAATGGAATGGAACAAGCCATGAAAACTAATTCTGCTGATTTATTGTTACATGTAAAGACATCACCATGGCTTACCCAACAAAAGATTTGTGATACCCTCCCTAAACTCCCAATCTTGCTTTATGAGCAGAAAGGGAAATTCACTGATGAACAGATCTCTGCATTATGTGAAAGTCAACGGGGTTGAAAATTCAAATGGAAATGAATGCCTTTGGAATATCACCCAGATAGTGCATGTCCAAGAAATAAAGCTGAACCTGAGACTTTGAAATTAATTTGTTGGGGAACAGGGAGATGGGAGTGATAGGCTTATAGGTACCATGCACAGAATAGGTTTTTAGAAGCGTGGATTAGCTGAAAATCTTTTGAGTGGTGTCGGTTGGCTTTGGCAATCTTCAAGTAATCAGTTGATGAAGGCATGGATGAGAACTTCAGAAGCAAAGAATGTAAGGTAGAGTTTCAGGTGGCCAAAGTGTCAGAGGTGGGAAAAGATGGCCTGGATTCTTTTAAACGATCTTAAGTCTGGGTTGGATGTTGTTCGCCTCCAGTCAGTGCCTGAATGAATATCCAGTGAATTTGTTAGAGTCAGCAAGTTACTTCATAAGATATAGGAACAGAATTAGGCCATTTGGCCCATTGAGTCTGCTTCGCTATTCGATCATGGCTGATCTGTTCCTCAGCCCCATTCGCCTGCCTTCTCCCCATTACCCCGGATCTTTATATTAATCAAGAAATCCCCTTATTGATCATGAACACCTTATTTGCGCCTGGGGTGTTGTTATCCACAGTGCTACAGACTAAGAGCTGAATGGTTCAATCAGCCAGAGTAGTTCTTTCTGAGAACACATGAACTAGGAGCAGGAGTAAGCAATTTAGCCTCTCGAGCACGCTACACTGTTCAATACGATCAAGGCTGTTCCTACCCTGGCCTTAACTCCACCGTCCTGCCTATTCTCGTAACCCTTCAACCTATTCCCAATTAATAATCTGTCTAACTCCCCCTTAAATTTAATCACTGGCCCAGCATCCACTGCACTCTGGGGTAGCGAATTCCACAGATTTCACAACCCTTTGGGAGAAGTAGTTTCTCCTCAACTCTGTTTTAAATTTGCTACCTCTTATCCTAAGACTATGAGTTCTCCTTCTAGAATGCCCCAAAAGGGGAAGCATCTGCTCCACATCTACTTTATCCATATCTTTTAGCATTTTTAGGTGCTGCTGAAAGCTGATCAGAATGGCTTGGATTTTGCCAAAGGTGATCCGTGGAATGGATAGCAACTCGTCTAGGAATTGATGTTGAGTATGAAGTCAAGAAACCACCATTCACCCAGGAATAGCTCAACAATTCCGAAGAGTGCTTTAATGCTTTTTATATGTTCAAATTACATCAAAATTGCAAACAGAAATCTTGTAACATCAGCAAGTCATTTGAGAATCAACAATAAAAGGTTTCAGGTAACTAAAAATCTAGCAAAAGTAATCATTTGTTGTGTCATCTAATGTTGTGTTGGATAACCATGACAGTGACCATTTTAGCACAAATGGCTATTGAGGCAAAATCTATAACATCGGAATGGAATAAATATTTGAGACGGAGCAACATGAAAGGATTCTGGGAATGGTAGGATTCTGCAATTCTGATTCATGGTGGCGACCATGAGAAGGGCAGTCACATTGAACCCCGCCCCTACCCCTACACCCCCCGTCGACCGCACTGCCAAGCAAGATGGAGATGAATCAGCCACACAGCCGAAAAGATAGGAAAGAAGAGTGGGAGGAAACCTCAGCCTCAGAACAGGGAACAGCACGTGGAAGCACTGATCCAGTGAGGGCCGACCCGTGGAGCTCTCAGCGCAGACGCAGGCACTAATGGACAATTGACGTGCTTCATCACCTCCGAGCTCCAGAGACATAGGGAGGAGATGAGAAAAGACCTCCTGGCACCTGTCGAGGTAACAGTGGAAGCCGCGACAGTCCCATGAGGGAGGCAGTGGACAATATGGAGAAGTCGCTAGAGGCCCAGGAGACGACGACATGGGAGCTTGAAAGATCCGCCAAGGACCAAAGATACCAGATCGCGGCTCTCGGGGCCAAGGTAGCGAGCGAGCCTGGTCAAGACCCAGAAGAGGTTGAAGGATAAAGCCGATGACCGATCGCGTCGACAAATCATGGGGTTGCCAGAGGGAAGAAACCCTACAGAATATGGAGCAGCGATGCTTGCGAAGCTGGTCGGCGAGGAGAGCTTCACCACGCCCCTGGAGG